>NW_013670456.1:3603-8184 GCF_000517525.1 Limulus polyphemus | reverse complement strand
GATATGATTGGCCGTAGAGGGTTGTTCTGTTTATGAGTTTTTACAGTTCCGTAGATATATCCAGGCGTATAGTCTCCTATGATAGGTTGGAGAACCTTTTCTTTCGCTTGTTTGTTAACAGTGGCAATCAATTTATTAACGTCTGTTTTTAGTGTTTTTGTCGGGTCAGCTCTAATCCTCTTAAACTTGCTATTGTCCGATAGAATGGCGTCCAATTTTGTCTTATATTCCTGTTTGTCCATGATCACTAGAATATTAGCTTTGTCCGCGCGTCGCACGATGATGTCGTCATGGTTCCTGAGTTCCTTAGCGGCCGTATGGAGTTTTGGTGTTAGCAGGGGGTTGTTGTCGTGGTCACGTCGTTTCGTGCTTTCCACACGTAGTTGGTCCCGCAAGACTGGATTTATGTCGATAAGGTCCTGTTGTTGTAGTTGTAGAAGAGAGCAGTAGAGTTTCTCAAGCTCAGCGGATTTAATGTCCTTGTTGAATTTAGGTTTAAAATGGCATTTTGGCCCCAGGTTGAGTAGTTGTTTCTGGTCTGTAGTCAGTTCTGTATTGGAAAGACTCAGGTAGCATGCTTTTTCTTGTGGTAGGCAGATAGTACCTTGATATAGGTTGTTGAGCTTTTTTGTTATCTGTAATCTTTCTTTTCTTTGTGTTTGTCGATTGTGTTCTGTAGGTGGGTTAGTAATTCCATATGCAGTGAATTGTCGGTGATTTCCTGGCGTAAATTCTGCAATAGTTCCTCGATTTTGTCGTTTATTTCGTTGATGGCGGTTTCTCCTTCTGATATTTGCCTTTTGACAAGTTTCTGCTGAAACTCCAAGGTTATCTTATCGTCTTTTGCTGTCAAGTCATGTAATCGAATTTTGGTGTACTTTGGTGACAGATTTTCTTGTAGGCAGATTTTGTTGAATAAGATCGATGTCTGTAGGTTTACTTTCTTCTTGGAAATCTTCTCAAGAAGTCGATAAGCCGTTTTAACGTTGTTAGAACAACGGGCAAAAGTTGTAGATAGTGGTGAATTGGCCGACGCGTTTCGAATGCGGTCTGCATCCATTATCAAGGCTGAGTGTTGTGTGAATTGCGATTACTGTTAGTGGATATTTATAGGCAAGGGGTGGTGGTATTTAGCTCATTAGGTGGTGCTGTCAACTACATTGGAAGGCGTTGATTGGTGGAGTGTTGTATTGTGGCTTCGGGGTTTCTTGCTAAGAAGTAGCAGTGTGCGTTCTGTTCCAGTCGATTGTAGGGGTTTGCTGTAGGATCTGTATGGCCTCGTGTATCTGGAGCGTTGTGAAGTCGTTAAATCGGCGTTTTACTTTAGTGTTTTGTACTAGGTCCTGACGTGTGAGTTTTTGGTTGTGGATGTGGGCACAATGTTCTTTGATGGCTCCATTTTGTAGGTGCATTGTCAGGCGTCTTGACAGCATCGTGGTAGTCATTCCGATGTAGGAGGCATTTGCCAGGAGCTCACAGTCTCCTTTATTACACTTGTACTTGTAAATGACGTTCACTTGCTGTAGATCTGTTGTCTTTTTATCGGGGCTGTTTTTCATGATAAGGTCCGACATTGTGGTAGACTTGTAGTAGATGTTGAGTTGTAGTTTTCTGTTCTGTTTCTTTGGTGTAGTATTTTTGTAAACGATATCGTTTAGAATCAGTTCGTCTGTCTTGTATGCATATATATAAAGTAAAACATTTCAAGTTAGTGCACCAACAGATATGCCTTATTATGTAAAGCCTTATATTAATGCTACAAAAATGGTTAAAGCGAGTGCCCCAGGGGCTCAGTGGTAAGTATGAAGGTTTAAGCCACTGAAAAGTAGGTTTTCGATACCTGTGTAGGCACAGCACAAATAACCCAATGGTAGCATTGTGCTTAACAACAAAGAAAGGAAAGAAACCAAAGCAAATAACTTTGGCAGGAGCAGTGTATATTTTCTTTAACAAATTTATTTAACTGTGATTATTAATAGAAACTCACCTCGAGGAAACTGACTAGGGCTAACTAGTTCCTTGAAAAAATTTTGAGAACTTCGCATCTGATCAGGTTCCGATACTTCAGACTTAAACCAGAACTTGAGCTGCCGACTTTCCTAGTGTTAAAATGAAATTCTACAATTATAATTGATGATATCTATAGAACTTTTTCATATTAAACATTATACTGCAGCCCAGAATAAAACTATATATTCTGTTATTATTAATAATTATTAGTTATTCTTTTTTTAAGTTTACTTTCACATAGCCATCAAAGTTAAGATATGCCTTTATGTTCAAAAATATGTTGCATTTTGGCAAATGAAAACAAAAGAATTAGAGAAATTATTAGAAGAACAAAAATTAAGTATTCAGCACTAGTTCAGTCTCTATAAGTTAACTGATACATTTCTGTAAAACCAAGGAGTGAAAATTAAACAATCAAGTTATGCTTTAAAATTAAAAATCTCAATATTTAAAATAAATTATATATAAATAAATCTTTTAAAATCTAATGTTACGTTAAGGAAAATGCAAATTTCAAGTGTGACAGAAGGAAGGTATATTTCTGAAAATACTTGGGTTTTTGTTTTAAAACATATATATATAATTATCATACATAATTTCTTACTGTCATAAATCTTTAAAATGAAAATGTTCATATTGCTGTAAGCTTTATTTTCAATTATGTAATCTGTACATTAGCTAGAGTGCGCAAAATATTACGTTAGGCCCAGAATGCCTAAAAAGATCCAAGTTTTTTTCATACCTTCGAAGCTAGAATATAAATACAAGATAATTGTGAAATATGTCCAGTTATTTCAAGATACTAGAGTGAATCAATCATTGTATTCGGATCTATCATGGTTATTGAGATACTTTCTACAAGTAAGTTGATTTTACATTAATCTTAGTATTGTTAGAGAGGTTTAATGTCATTTATAATGTAGGTCTACAACAATTTAAAAATTATATATATATAAATGTTAAAAGAGGAAACAAACTAATCTGAGATTGGTATGTGGATGGACGTTGAATTATTTTTACCATTACCAGATAATTCAAAAGAACCTGCCAATGAAAGAACAATGTTATTACAATACTGATGGCATGCCCCACATTACGACTTATAAAAATCTTTATTTCAACAGTTTATTGTAACATTGCTATAAAAGAAAAACAAATTTTAAGGCTTATTCAGAAAAACTGCCACAAAGATGTTTTTTTTTTGTACTAATGAAAATATCTTCCAATGCTGATTCTCCAACATTATACTACATTTAAAACCAAACTGAATAAAACAAACATACCTGAGTGTGAGTATTATTTGCTGCATTGGTCAAAAATACCTTGAACTCCAAAGAAAGGTGTGCAGGTGACTCATCATTCTCTCCTATTAAAAAATATAATTATCACTTATCTATTCTAATGTCAGTTTTTTCTAAAGTTCTGTATATTTTCTGTAATCTAATCCTCAAAAGCAACTATCCTTGTTTTACCTAACATTAATAAATTTCAGTAATAGTTTTTACGAGTACGTAATTCACTTTATAACTTCTGCACTTTACATGCCTATATGCCAGTTGAATAGTAATAAAACACCATTTTTGTAATTCTCATAATTAAAAATACGTGTTCCATACATATAAATAAAAGAAAAAAGATACAAATAGAATCACGCATTTAAATTCAAACACAATGGAGAAATCCAAGTCCAACTGACGTTTATTTCGATTCAAGAATAAAAAACAACAATATTTACCTGTTGATGCCTCTTTATTGATGACAATGCCTTTGTGATCACCTCCAGCTATATGCACAACATTGTTTACATCAGTTTGCTGTACTCGCTCCATTTTGATAGTGGTATGACCATACCCTCTTCTGGTGGGCGTCATTACTATCTTTTCTTTTAAAAACAGACAAAAATAATGATTACTTTTATTTGGTTGTGCTAATTGTTGAAGTAAAATTTTTATTATTACAATAATAGCTTCAGGAACATTGTCATAAATTAATCTTTAAAATAAAGGTATTTATACCTATGACTTGAATAATTTGCACCCGTATTTGATTCAACTGCTTAATCAACTTTTATTCTACTTACAGACATTAAATTAATCATTGGTCATAACGATGACTTGACATTGAACACACAGTTTTGCTTTTATTTTCACGCACGTCAGAAAGTGTACTTTCAATTTTTTTCTGAGAAAAAGAGCATATTTCAACCACACTATGTCTGCCATCTCCATTGCCATATACATTTATAATAGTATATGCTACTGTACTATAATTAATCTAAAATTTGTCAGGGATTTTCTCTTTAGTTTGTTTTTTTTTCAAAGAATTGAGGTGGGCCTCAGGTGGAGCAGACATCTGTGATGTACTGTTATCTTCATCAGTGGAATTGTCATCAACTGTGGACTTTCCTTCTTCATGATTTCGATTCTCTCACACAGAATTTTTGCACACTTCTTTCTATGTACAAATTATGAAGAATCTAAATTCAGTTCAGTATTGAAGTAAACTATTTTCAATTTAAAGGTTCCTCAACTGGTTTGGTCACTTTCACACAGAAAGCTGTTTTCTTATTAG
>NW_013670456.1:1624-3186 GCF_000517525.1 Limulus polyphemus | reverse complement strand
CAAAATAAACAGAATTAACAGCATTCGTAAAATAGATTAAAAGGACTATTTCAACTAAACACCATCATCTAAACATAGTTCTGATTTTTGTTCTTTAGGTTTAGCCAATCCATATTTCCCAAATGATCATTATTGATACCTTTCTTCTGTTATTTAGTTCCAGTAAAAATATCGTAGCAATATTTTGACCTGGGGTGAGGCTCAAGTCACATTTTCTTTGTTTCTGATCATAATTATAGTGCTTTCACTGACCACAGCAATGACATTTGCCACACGGCTTACTTTCAGATAGACAATACTTTTTAGTGTAATGACACTATATAGCGTCCATTGTTTCCAAATGCACCAATCAATATAATTATAGAAAACACATTACAATACAAATATAAAAACAATTAAATTATTACAGAATATTCCACGTCGTTTTTAAATAAATAAGAAACAGGAAAAAGAAACACATCTAAAAATAATGACTGATAGTCTAAATTATACTGAAACTTAAAAACATAATATTGAAGCATTAATGATAGTCCCCCGGTGGGACCGTGGTAAGTCTCCAAACCTATAATGCTAAAATCCGAGGTTTGATTCCCCGCGGTGAACACAGCAGATAACCCATTATGGTTTTGCTCTACAACAAACACACAGAATAAAGATACACCATTCTTAGAACACTAAATTCAACAATACCCCTTAGAGGCCATATTAAAGTGACATGCTGGTGGCAGTGGATTAAGATTCTGAGTTATTTGTAAAGTCTTGACGTAAATGTTATTATATATCAAAGAGATACATACATAACAATGTAAAGTCAACTGCTAATTGTTAGCCCGATTCCCAATAAATAAATAATGCTTATTTTATTGAATTTTGTATAAGATTGCTGATCAGATATAAATCAAGTTACCACCAGCAGTTAATAAAGAATAAATTATGTTCTAATAGCACGTTCTAATTTATAAATTTAAAATTAAACTCTCATCTCGAGATCATGAATGAATATTAATTATGTACCAAATCATATTTTTCAAGTTTGAAAAGACAATGATTATCAGAATGTTCTATGTATATCTCATGCCGAAAATCGCGTATGATTTGGCACTCTTAAAATTGGCAATACCTGTAGATGTTGAAACATTCCTGCAATAACAGAAACCCATTTGTTGTTAAGCACAAATTAGCACAATGAACTATCTGTGCTATGCCTACTGCAAATATCGAACCACGAATTTAAGTGTTATGAGCAATCAAGCTCTCTGCCCGGAGATAGAGGTCGTGGTAGAAGCACCCCAAATGGCAATCTGTGTGAAAATTTTCTAGTCGGGCTAGATTAAACGCAAATACTATCAAAGAGAAGCCCCCCCCCCCCCCACGATGATCTAGGGGAGGGGGCACACCAGGTTAGCCTGCTTCCACCTCAGCCATTGTTTGTTTGTTATGGATTTCGCGCAAAGCTACACGAGGGCTATCTGCGCTAGCCGTCCCTAATTTATCAGTATAAGACTACAGGGAAGGCAGCTAGTCATCACCACCCACCGCCAACTCTTGGGCTACTCCTTTAC
>NW_013670456.1:0-1603 GCF_000517525.1 Limulus polyphemus | reverse complement strand
GCAGCATCCAATTATCGCTGGGTAAAGTTGTTTTTTTACTTAACACGGAAGTTTATTATTTAAATCGATCTTTTAGACGTATATGTTTATTTGAAAAGGCTGCCTTCCTACGGGTTATATTTTTTTTTCGTCACTTAGTGGGGGTTGTGTCTTAGTCTGAGCATATATTTGCCCATTGTTATGCATTATATATAGAGAATTTAGTTCATAGAAACAAAAATGCACATTATATTCTCAAACAAATCTCCATGATAATCTCCAGTTGCAGCTTAACATTTTACATCTCGAACTAATGCGATCAAACAGTCAATAGCTACAGTAAATCATCATGAACCGTATCAACTAGCTATCATGTCAAGTAATCCTTTGCCCATAATTGAGCATTAAAAAAACCAACAAACAAGATGGAGCCAAAATAAGGATTTGTAAATAATGTCTACAGTACCTCCAGCCTTGTTTCCTTACATTTTCTACGATCCCTATTTGCAGGTTTTTAAATGTTATTTATCTTGTTTACTACTGACGGGAGTGGGAGGGTCAACATTTTGCAGTGCATTACATATTTTTCCCTGTAAAAATACTCAAGGACACTGTAACCAAACAAGGTCATAGACACAAGCAATTTGGTGCATAAATAGTTCAGCAAAGTGCATTTAAAGAGCCGATGGAGTTTATTCTAAGATTAATATAAATGCTTGTTGATTATTCTTTATAATAAGTGTCACAAGTTTGGCTGTGTAAGAGTTACACAAAGTTACACGAAGGAAGGATTACTTGAAATCTTTTACATAAGCTGCCTGATTTAATATATTGAGGAAATTTTGTTTGCTTGTTTGTTTTTAGCACAAAGTTACACAATGGGCTATCTGTGCTTTGTCCACTGCGGGGAATCGAACCCCATATTTCAGCATTTTAATAAGTCCATTAATTTACCGCACTCACCAGGAGATAAAAGTTTTGTTCTTTAGCTACGCAAGTGACTATCTAAGCTCTGTCTACCACAGAGAATCAAGTCCTGTATTTCGGCGTTGTAAGTCTGTAAACTTACCGCCCATCCACTTGGGGACTTCATGAAATTAAACTTCTCAATAAGTGTGTTTAAGAATTAAATTGCTTGGATATCTCCAAGAAAGTCATAAAGCTCTTATTTCTCTGAAGGTACATGAGTTATCTTACTATCCTTCACTAAAGCGTTTGCTCTAAAGCTCAATGTTTAGAACCATATTAATATTTGAATGTTACGATAAGTAGGTGATTTTTTTTCCTTTTTGTATAGAACATACATGAATATCTTGTGAAACAAAAAGATTATTTTGAACTATGAAGCATACGTCAGGAATTTTATACAGGAAATGGAGTAATATTCATGATATCTAATCAAAATCGTTTTTAATAACTTCTCTATATAATTTGGAACACGTCATTTAATATTTTTTAAATAAAGACGTCACAAGAATAAACACATGAAAACCAGAACAATAAGAATGGCCTCTGCACGTAGATGTGAATGATAGCAGATGTCTTTAACACCGCACTAGTAAAGGACAATATGGTTTGTTTTGTTTGTTCGTTTTTGAATTTCGCGCAAAACTACAAGAGGGCT
>NW_013670455.1:66148-79235 GCF_000517525.1 Limulus polyphemus | reverse complement strand
TAGCCCTCGTGTAGCTTTGCGCGAAATTCAAAAACAAACAAAAAAAACAAACTTTCCATCATTCAATTTAAAACTTGTTACAAAACTATCAACCACTGACTTACATCCTGGTTTGGATGAAAAGAAGAACCTGCCGCCATTTTATGTCTCATTTTACCGTAGTGAAATAGTATTTGATGAGCTAAATCAATAATTTATAATTATCTAAAATAATAAGATATATTTTATTTACAAAAAATCCAAGTGTTATTTCCTGCTATTTGTAACTCAGACAAAATATACTTAATTATTGGTCTTTCGTCTAAAACTTAAAAGAACTCTTCACTCAGAATAGGCTGTACATGAGTCAGCTACGTATGCGATAACTCAAAACTATTTTCAACCATTGCATTTATTTATCGAGTTGATACCTTCTGAATCACTGTTTTTTCCTTCTTGTTTATTAGGTATGTTATAATAATGAGATGTCAAACAACGATTTATAAGCATAATGAACTGATTTATTTTTGGGCGAACAAATTACATGTTTCAACAAAACATTGGTCTGTCTTCTTCTAAACTCATTTTATTTTCGACTTCTGTCAAAGCTTGTAAAAGTGAAGTACAAAGGGCGCCAAACATATGAAAAAATCAAACATACGTGTAAGTTAACCTTCATAGAATTATCAAAGGATGCCAAATATGACTAATGTATTATTAGTAGTATAGTATTATTACTATTATCATGCATACACACAACACATATACATAGGACGATGTAAAATATTATACAATAAATTAATTGTGTTTTCATTTTTTCTTAGTCTTGCATTAGTTGTTGTTTCAGACAACCAGAAAACCTGATCAGAAGTCTGAAACGTGAGGAAAGTGGTGTTTTCTGTAATGTGCATGTTATTCAGTGTTAAATAGGCATAGATGTAATCTAAAAGAATATCTGAGATTCTATCAGAAATCAGCATTTGTTATTCCTAGTTCAAACTAAGATGACAAATTTCCCTGTTTTCTCTTTAGTTCTGGTTACCCTACTCACTACAGCCACCCTCGTAGGCAGTTTACTGCTGAAAAAAGAAACTGTTGGGACTGTTTGCTGCTCGTGCTATCCAGTGCTACTCGCAACGTATGATTCTTCTGTATATCACCTCGTAGCCTGGTAAGTATCACTTGTTTTTTATATTACTATATTTCTCTTTAGCATCTCAAAGCCTGTTAAGCACCACTCTTATCTATGTTACTACATTACCTCACATCTTGGTGTCACTCTTCTGTTTATTACCTTACATCCTGTTAATTATCTCCCATCTTTCCATTTACCTTGCTGCTCGGTAAGCCACCTCACAAAACACTTATTACAAGTAATGAAAATAGACTGCAAAAATCAAGTATGATGTAAGGATGACAAAGCCAAAACAAGTATAGAAACAAGGTGGGGATGAATACACAAAACCATAAGAAAATCCCTAAATAATTAGCCAAATATTTCAAATAAAAAGTTGTTTTTTTATAACTAAATGTTGAATTCCTGTCAGTTGCATGAATTCAGATTTGAAAAAAGAATTTAAACTGAATAGTGCTATACAGTCTTACAGTGGCTAATAACCATAGGCTTTTAAGATTGATTCAGTACTTACTGGCTACTTATATAGGGATTTTCGTATTGTTTTGTGTATTCATCCCTACCTTGTTTTTGTCCCTTTTTGGAATTGCCATCCCTACATCATACTTCACTTTTGCATTTTTAATTACATGTTTTCACTCTTTTTTAAACAATTGTATAGGGTAGTTTTACGTTTATCTGACTACCTAACAAATAACAGCGGTTGTATAACCGTTGATACCCAATCGTTTTAATGTAGTCTGTGGTTCATATGGAGTCTCAT
The DNA here is from genome assembly GCF_000517525.1 of Limulus polyphemus. NCBI lineage: Eukaryota > Metazoa > Arthropoda > Merostomata > Xiphosura > Limulidae > Limulus > Limulus polyphemus. Next base: position 77,358 of record NW_013670455.1, on the reverse strand, counting down.
AATCTAATATACATGCATACATATATATAGCTGCGTGCACGCCGTGAATGTAATTTAATGTTTATATGGCAGACATGACACGTGTACCATAGCGATTATTAACATATTGTTACAACTGTATTGATTTCGTGCATCATTTGTTTATATATAGCATTCCTGCCCTTTCGGACACGACGTTGCTGATAGGATCATAGTTGTTTTTTTACCACTGTATGATCGATTTAGGCTGTTATACAAAGGTCTAAAAATTATACAAACGTTTAAGCAGTCTTTCACAACAGAAATCTTTAAGTCGTAGTTTAAAATATAGCACCAAGCTCAGCTTCGAGCATCGAATCGGCAATCACGGTGATGGCTGATGGTAAGTGTCGAATTATAACCAACACTGAGTGATTGAGAATTTTATAGATACTGAAGATAGAGTAGCCATCCTTGAATCTGACTATAAGGCGTAGCAAGAATCGTACAAGCAAGAGATGGCGAAAATTATGGCGATTCTAAGCGAAAGTGAGGCAGGAATTTTGTAATTATATATATTTACCTAAAAAAATAATTAGTTTCAGATGAAGTATGCAACAGCGACGGTCCACCAGAGCTTATGATCGTCACAGTGGAAGAAGGTTGTAGAAGTGTCACGACCCAAACTCCATCAGAAATGGAGTGGAAGAAATATGTTAATACAATCAATTCACAGTTGTTAATTAACACGTTCTCGACCTTGTAGAGTGTGCAGAATGTCATTCTAAGAGGAAATCTGACCAGCTGCACCAAAACCGTGACCGGCCTTACTCTGATCTGCAAAGAGGAGGAAGGGGAAAATATAACAACTATAAGAAATATTAAAATTTCTTATTTCTGTACATAGCCTATTATATTATTACACATTGCCTTATATTTGCATTTAATATACATGCATGCATCTATAAAACTTGATACATTCATATGGCTATCTATATATACGGCCTTACAACTTCAAAAAACTAATAAAGCCTGCATGTATATATATATATATATATATGGATATGAATACTAGCCAATATGCATTGCATATGCATGCATGCATAAAACTCATGCGGTTATAAAATCCAGTCCATGCACCATTCCAGTATAGTTCAGTAGTTCCTCCAATTCCGTGTTTACAGACTTCCCATATAGCTACAAGGTATAAATATAGTAATTATATACATTTTACAAGGATATACATAGCGTGGTATGTTGATCACCACACATCATAGTGATCATACATGCAGTACCACTAACAATGATAACATTGTGGCAATAACATCAGGAGTAATAGCCATCCAATCTGCATGAATCCAGTCCAAAGGTTGTCATGTTTTCCCGAGAGAGTATCATACACCAACTACATATTTCATTAAACTAAACTGTATCAAACAGGACAGTATATTGCTAATATACAGATTTATGTCCTTGATGGACATAAAAACTAAGTAAACAAAATTATGAAAAACTCTTTATTTAAAAGGGGGGAATAGGGATTTTCAAAAACTACAGAAACAAGATAAGTAGCTTAAAGTGAAAAATGCAATCGTAAAAAAAAAAGCAAACATACAAGCTTAAGGTTTGAGACATAGTGTTGACATTATTCCATCAAGCTACAAATCCCTATTTTGACTCTTCTAAATATTACAGCTTTTAGACATGGAATCAAAATAGTGATTTGTAGCTTGAGGAAATAATGTTAACACTATGTCTCAAACCTTAAGCTTGTATGTTTACTTTTTTGACAATTGCATTTTCACTTTAAGCTACTTATCTTGTTTCTGTATTTTTTAAAAATCTTATTCCCCTTTTTTAAATTAACAGTTTTTTATAATATTGTATTAACTCTGGTTGTTTGTTTTGTAGCGCAAACCTACACATTGTGATAAGTAAGTAGCTTCTGTTTATAGATGGATAATTCTCCACTTGATTTCTTCAGTTTAAATGTCCAACTATACATCAGAAGTGTCTTAACTAAGTCTTATCACCTTAATAAAAGAGAGCATTGCGAACATTCTGTTTAAAATATCAGAAGATACAGCTTTGTCTGCGTAATTAGCATTTAATGCCAATGTCCGCCTTACTACAAAAAACTAGACGAATACAACGAAAGTTTGAACCGTCTTTACAGATTGGCGAGGCGTAACAGACAATCGCTGGTACTGATTAGAATATCCGTAAAATCTTATCGAGGAAAGGAGGAGAACATCGACTCCTAATGAATGATTGACTAAGCCTTGAAAAGTAAAGTAGGCCAACAAAGCTTTCGAGGTCGTTAATTTACATAAACGTAGAGCTACGATTGAACAAGCTTGCATCAATAATTTTAGTATGAAACAATTACAAAATAACAGATACAAAGTCACACAAGAGCAATCTAAACAGTTCGGGGAAAAGACCTCGGAAAAAAAATCTAAATAAAGTATCTTATGATCTAAATCACAAAGAGTAAAAAAGGGGTGTTTCGGTATAATGACAGTGTTTTGTTACTAGTTTATGTCCGTATATATAAAGGAGTAAGCGAATAACTTTAATAGATCACAAACAATTCACATCAATAAGAAGAACAACCAAGCAGCTGTAAGGTAGGCTTGTGATGATTTCCAGAGTTGTTGTGGACATTTAAGTTATGTTATTCTATCACGCTTTTGTAATATTTTAAAACAAGACTCATTCTCTCTTTGAACATCCTGAAGTTTGTTTGTTTGTTTGTTATGCATTTCGCGCAAAGCTACACGAGGGCTCTCTGCGCTAGCCATCCCTAATTTAGCAGTGTAAGACTAGAGGGAAGGCAGCTAGTCATCACCACCCACCGCCAACTCTTGGGCTACTCTTTTACCAACGAATAGTGGGATTGACCGTCAAATTATAACGGCTCCACGGCTGAAAGGGCGAGCATGTTTGGTGTGACGAGGATTCGAACCCGCGACCCTCAGATTGCGAGTCGAGCGCCCTAACCACCTGGCCATGTCGAGCCTCATCCTAAAGTTAAATATTCCCCAATACGATACAAGTGTAAGAATAAGTATAGAAAAATTGTGAAAATATTTATTACTTGGAAGAAATAGTTCATGTTTCTTTGTAATAAAAGAATATTTGCAACTTGTAAAAAAAAAAATATTTAGAGGATGAACAATAGCCGATTGAGGTCATGCAGTATTATTCTTTTTTACTTTTTGATATATTTAGTTTTTATATCATTTATCCAATTTAACAATCCGTTTAATATTTATATTCAAAAAAGAACTTGCTCCGTTTGTAATTAGTTTAACAAATATTCCAACAATTACACTGGAAAGCTAAAAATAACTTATTTCGCTACAAAATTCATGTAACATCTGTATGTGAATTACACTTAAGTTTGAAAGATAAAATAAAACTGAAATGTTTAAAAAAATAATTTCTTACTGAGCCATGCAGTTATACCAGTAAGGATCTAAACCTGATGTAAATTCAACTGTAGCAGTAAAAATCTGAGCTCGGAGTAAGTTTAACTATAACAGTAAAACTCTAAACCTGATGAAACTGCAACTATAGCAGTAAATATCTAGACGTTATGTAAATACAGCTACAACAGTAAAGGTCTAAACCTGGTGTAAGGACAACTATAACAATAAAGATCCTTACCTGACGTAAGTATAAATATAACAGTAAGGATCTAAAACTGATGTAAGGAAAAATATATCAATAAAGATCTTAACCTGATATAAGTGAAAATGTAACAGCAAAGATCTAAACCTGAAGTAAATGTAACTATAGCAGTAAAGATCTAAGCCTAGTGTAAGTACAATTATAACAGTAAAAATTAAACCAGATCTAAGTGCAAGAATAACAGTATAAATCTAAACCTGATGTTAGGCAACTATAGCTGTAAATAGTTAACCAGATCTAAGTGCAACAATAACAGTATAAATCTAAACCTGATGTAAGGCAACTATAGCTGTAAAGAGTAAACCAGATCTACATGCAACATTAACAGTAAAAATATAATTCTAATACTATTTTTCATTTCAGCAACAAGTGTGTTTTAAAAATAACAAATATCAACAGATGATTATCTATTCCAGAAAATTACAAGATCGTAATGAAAATTTATATTACAAAAAAAGGCTCTCCCAGTAAAATATTATCTGTTAAAACTAAAAAAAAAAATATTGTTCTGCTTTGTAATGAAAGTATTTTTTTTATTTCGTAACCTTATCTTGAAAGTTTGATTGACAGAAGTGGTCACGTAGTTCGAAATTATAGTATTTTATTTATTTAGAATAAGCTTAAGCCTAGAATGTGCTAACAAGTTCTGTGTGAGTAGTTTAGTGTTATATATTAAAAAATAATTTCCTCAAAAAGTTTGTCAATAAAGTTGAGTGTTCTCTGGTTAACCAGAAATTATAGAATAAACGCTTAAATAAATTATAAGGCTGGATATGTGTAATGCGTATTGAATTAGCAGCTATGTGAATTAGTGAGACATTGTTCCAAAATTGTCTATTTTTAGCCCTAGTGTAGTAGTTAGGAAGCTACGTGATAGTCTTAGATTTGTGTATGTATGCTTTAACTAAGCTAGCTATAGTAAATGTTGTTTATAATAAATTTTGAAAGTTTTTCTTCAATTGACATAAAGAATGTTTGGGTGTTTGTGTAGTTTAGGGAAAAACCATATTTGGCTATCTGTCGAACCCCGTATTTTTTTGCGTTGTAAGTCTGTAAACTTAGCGTTGCATAAAGTATGCAACAATATTATATAAAGTATTTTAGTTTAGAAATTAGTGTTTAACGTCTGCGTAACTATCCCTTTTTATATCTGACCATTAGCCATGAAAACGTCGTTAGTACTCTGTTTAATTGTCGTCGTTCTTATATCGACGACGATACATCAAGCTTACGGCGGACTTAGAGCTGGACTCCTTTCTGGTTTGCTACTAGGTGGACTTAGCGGACTCGGCGGAGGTTTGGGTGGAGGTCTACACTTACCAATTCCTTTCCCAATACCCATCGCATATCCCGTCGAGTAAGTTATAGCTGAAAGTTTCAACACTGTTAAATGATAGTCTCATGTACGTGCGTAGGATTCTGTATTTTTAACTAGAAGTTTCAACACTATTAAATAATAACCTCATGTATATGCACAGTATGCTTGGGTTTTAACTAGAAGTTTCAAAACTCTTAAATGTACATGCACATTATTCCAAAGTTTTAACTAGAAGCTTCAACACTGTCAAATGATAGTCTCATGTACGTGCGTAGTATTCTGTATTTTTAACTAGAAGTTTCAACACTATTAAATAATAACCTCATGTATATGCACAGTATGCTTGGGTTTTAACTAGAAGTTTCAACACTATTAAATGTACATGCACATTATTCCAAAGTTTTAACTAGAAGCTTCAACACTGTTAAATGATAACCTCATATATGCGTACAGTATTCTAGAATACTAACAAGAAGTTTCAACACTGTATTTCATTATCGACTGTGTAATGAAAAAAAGATTTTAATATGATGTCATTGTGGTTAATTTACTTAAGTTTTTCAGCAGAATTTCAATTTCATTCAATTATTTATTTTAGTAATTCGTTAAGGTATATAGATAGTGTTTACAATTTCTTAGCACTGGTATGAATACTTAACCAATGTTTTAATGCTTCTCGCTACGATTCTATAGTAAAAGATTCCAAGATCATTCACTTATAATTGTTATCGAGTCCTCTTCATTTATCACGTTATTTTGTGTAAAATCAGTTTGTAATCCAAAACCGAAACGTTTTTCTAATAGAGCCGTGGTTGTGTAAAATCAGTTTGTAATCCAAAACCGAAACGTTTTTCTAATAAAACCGTGGTTGTGTAAAATCAGTTTGTAATCCAAAACCGAAACGTTTTTCTAATAAAACCGTGGTTGTGTAAAATCAGTTTGTAATCCAAAACCGAAACGTTTTTCTAATAGAACCGTGGTTTTTGAGAGGTGAAAGTGTAGCATTTATGATACTATGATTAAAAAAAAAGAACTTTACAGTCATTTTCAAAAAAATAACTAGAAGATTTATCGTAATACTACAGATGCATTACTTAAAGTGTAAATGAATTACATTTGTATTCACTATGGATTACAATTATATTCACTATGAATTACAATTGTATTCACTATGAATTACATTTGTATTCACTATGAATTACAATTGTATTCACTATGAATTACAATTGTATTCACTATGAATTACAATTGAATGCACTATGGATTACATTTGTATTCACTGTGGATAATCATACGACACGCCGTTCATGTCAGGGTTAGCGAAATCAATGAAAATGAAAGTTAATTCAGGGTTGTTTTTGGTGCAAATAATTAAAATTCAGTTATTTGCCAAAGTTATACTTTGCTGCAAAAATAAAAATCTGTCTTCTTTCTTTTCTTTCTTTTAGAAAAACGGTTGTGAAAAGTTACCCAATACCTATCCACTACCCAGTTCACTACCCGGTTCCTTATCCGGTTTATCTCCACAGTCACTCTCACAGTCACAGCCACAGTCATAGTTATGGAGGTTACGGTCATGGAGGCTATGGTGGTGGGCATGGAGGCTATGGTGGTGGGCATGGAGGTTATGGTGGTTACCATTAGAACGTTGTATCAGAAATACTTTAAATACCTATTAGTTCTAGGATAACTTGATTTATACTAAATATAACAGGAAATGTACACGCGGAAGACTTTAACTATCTTTTTTAATTATCGTGTCAGAACGTGATAACTGATCTGTGACTCTAACTAAAATTCTCATTGCGTTAAGCAAGAAATTTCAACCCAAAAAAAATAAGGATTTTGAAAAAAATTAACGAGCAGTTATGGGAACTTGCAAATAACTTACTGTTAATAACTCGCGTGTTAATATTGTTTTAACGGATTTGGTTAATGATATGTCTTAAACGATATGTCATAAAATATGTATTAGATTTGTAGCATCATTCACCAAATGCTTGCAAGTGACGTCATAAAGACAGGTATATTACATCCCGATATCAGTTCTCCTCAAATTCATGTTTAGTTTGAAAATCTTCACGTGATTGAAAGGGGCGGGTAGTTTTTTCAAGCAGGAAATAGTAGTTTTGTCCTGCATGATTTCAATTAAGAATTATATTACTATGTTAAGAGAGAACTCATGGTATCTTGTAAAATATTTTTCGGCGGTACAATTTAGCAAACCTAAAAACGTTCCTCGTTTTAAACATTAAAAGTAATTATTAATAACTTTTGTTCAAAAATATGCTAACTTTACTTACCACAGCCGTAATACACTAGCAACAAGTACATGATGTCATACAAAATAACAAGAAAGCGAAAACCGATTATGATTAGAATGCCTTGATTCAACAGTTCGGTACCCTCGTTAGCAATGATATATATTCTGTACCCTCGCTAACAACGATATATACAACCATAAACCCTATAATATCTGACGATGTTTGGCTAACCTTAGGATATTTATGTTAATACTAAACCTACATGCTAAGCTAACAATGCAAAGCCATTTTCATAATTGTAAAACTTAACAGAAATTATATCTACAATTATTTTAAACATTATAACAAATAACATCAATGAAACTAACTTTGAAGAAACGTGAGGTATGCTGTAAATACTGCAAGCTACAAATCACTTAAATAACCACATATATATATATATATATAAGCACAAGCTCCTGAAATGTAGTTATTATAGGATTTAATCGGGAAATCATTTTAACACAATCGTATGCTGACAGCCTAAACTATATACGTTTCTGTGAGAGTTTATATGTTAGGCCTACAGGGGATTAAACTCCGCTCGCAATAGGTCAGTACGAAACTCACTAAGGTAATAATTACCATTGGTTATGTTAACGTTATGTGTGTAAAGTTACAATACCTGATCATAGATATGATGTCCTATAGTTTTTACATGTCAAGTGTGTATATATTGTGTGTATGTACATTGAAGTATCTATAGAAACTCTTGAAATAAAACACAAAAGGTGCAAAAACTATAAAAACATGATTCGTGTGATTTCCAGTTTTTCGTAACGCAACAAACATAGTCTTCTCTGGTACAGTTTGTCTAACTTGAGTTGCATGAAGTCCAACTTTGGAGTACGACCACGAAGATGACAAAAAGATAAGCATATACCATTGTCTTGTTGTGGAGACACATGTCAACACAAGGAGCAAACAATAAACAAACTAGTAGTAAACACAACGTTTGTTTCACAAAACTGGTCACCCAGCGGGTGAAAGTGAGAATAGAAAACAAATCACTTAATAAAAAAGAAATTGTCACAACTTCATTCAATTTTAAGAGCATTTCATATACGCTTTCAATGCACAACTTACTTATCGCTCAATACCAAACTCACTTAGAGTTGTTAATGAAAATGCTGTTTACATTAGTCGTTTGAAGCTACCCTAAAAAGGGTCAGTGCTTTCCCATGCTTAATAATAAACACATTAATCAGAGCGAGAAAGACTTGTAGAAATATGCTGAAATACACAAGTAAGGGGTCAGTGATTGGAATGTTGGAAAGAGCAGAAACTAATAATATTTAGACCAGGTGTGAAAACTTTTAAAAATATGAGATAAAATGCACTGTCGTAAAAAGAAAAGATAGATTTATGTTATCAGTTAGTTCAAATAAAAATATACTGATAAAAAAACATACAAAATACGTATGTGTAATATGCAATAAATTTCCAAAAACACATATAACTAAAACATTTGGAATTTAATTAAATTATATCATTCCTATGAATCTATTTTTTTCCTTCAGTTTTCTCTTTCTGATACAGAACTCACTGGTTAGGGTCACGAGTTCGAATCCCCGTCCCACCAAACATGCTCGCTCTTTCAGACGTGGGGGGCGTTATAATGTGACGGTTCAACACAGATTCACCTTTTTATTTTGTCACTAGAACTATAGTTGTGAACCTGGTAAATAAGAACCTCTATCAGCACCATACAGCATGAATCATGTTTTTTGGTACATGATATATTATAGTTATTTATGGCTTCTACTAGAAGGGCTCGGCATGGCCAGGTGGTTAGGGCGCTCAACTCGCAGTCTGCGGGTTCAAATCCCCATCATACCAAACATGCTCGCCCTTTCAGCCGTGGGGGCGTTATAATGTGACGGTCAATCCCACTATTCGTTGGTAAAAGAGTAGCCCAAAAGTTGGCGGTGGGTGGTGATGACTAGCTGCCTTCCCTCTAGTCTTTCATTGCTAAATTAGGGGCCGCTAGCGCAGATAGCCCTCGTTAGCTTTGCGCGAAATCAAAAACAAACAATCAAACAAAATATATTAACTGTATTGCATCCGGACCCTCACGGCGAAAAACCTAAAAAAAATTCAAATAAATCACAAAATTTGAAAATAATTATTAAACTATGATTTAAAAAAACTTGAGTACATGAAATAGTTTAGAGAAACGGCACAAGAAAGGAGAAAGAAACGAATAAAATTTCATGATTTAGAACAATTAGATGAAAATATGTTTTGAAATATAAAGCAGAAAACAAGAAGAGATATGAAATAAAAGGAAAGTATCAATTCCCGCCCACTGCAATCCGTTGATAGTGAGTTTAATATTCTTTTCAATCTGTGCTTGATGCATATAAAAAAAAGTGTTCAGTAGGTAACGAGATTTCATTTCTTGTAGACCAACTGTATCAAATAAAAATTAAAAAACATACACCACTAACGGTGAATAAGTGAGCAATCAAATATCGTTTGTCAATCCTTAAGTAGGATTCCTTTTCGTGCATCGTTTCGTGAGCTTCAAAATATCAGTTTGAATGAAAAGTGTATTAGAATCCGATCAGTACACCTGCTGTCCACACACATGTCGTTCCTGAGAAGACCAAGAAGATAGAAGCCGAAGAATAATAGGTCAGGAATTTGTGTGCGATAGATACGGATTGTTCCTCCAAACCTTCCATTTGCAACATCAGGCTCGACAATTTTTATGTAACAGGAGAACACTTAACAGCTGATAGATTACGACGAGTAAGATCGAATCCGGAATTACCAGTAGGAGAACACCTAACAGCTGATAGATTACGACGAGTAAGATCGAATCCGGAATTACCAGTAGGTGAACATCTTCTGTCAGCGAACGTATCACAACAAGTAACACCAAACTTGGTGTTATTATATAGCAGGAAAACACCTTCTGTCAGCAGACGTAAAATAACTAACAACAAACATGGTATTATCATGTAGCAGGAGAACACCAACAAACCTGGCATTATCGATAATACCAGGTTTGTTGGTGTTCTCCTGCTACATGATAATGCCAGGTTTGTTGGTGTTCTCCTGCTACACGTGTAGCAGGAGAACACCTTCTATCACGTGGAATCTTGTTCTATTAATACGATCTGTCGTTTTGTTTACCTTACTTATATTCAACATAAAGGAAGAAGTTATATCATTTATAAAAAATATATATTTTCATTTACCCAAACCCGTGCATGAATGTTTAATACCACGGTTGTGTTACGCAAACTAAAAATTGACCTTGTTTCAAGTGTGAAACTATATTCACCATCAATAAGTCTCACGGTTCAAAACTTTGGGAAGGAAAGGACGTAAACAGCTTAATTCGTGATATAAGTAAAGCTACATAGATAAGTAAAACAATGTCATGTTAAGATGGGGAATCTACAACGTAGTGGACATTCACTACCATTCGTTGCCCATAGTAACAGCACTAAAAGAAGGTGGATTTTTGACTGCACAGTTAAAAATTGAAGCAGAGTTTATGTAATTTCAGTGCTATTATATTATATAGTATATGCTAACATAAAAAGCGATTTCCAAAGAACTCTACGTCTAAAATTATTGTTTCTTAACAACTATTTGTCCTATTGGAACTATATTTCATGAAAGGTGCGTTGTCACATGATGTATTCTATAAGTTTTATTTATTATCAATCATCATATTAATCTTATCATTAAAGGATAAAACATCTCACACAAATCCCGATAAGTTTCATTTATTATCAATCCTCATATTAATCCTATCATTAAAGGATAAAACATCTCACACAAATCTCGATAAGTTTTATTTATTATCAATCCTCAGATTAATCCTATCATTAAAGGATAAAACATCTCACACAAATCTCGATAAGTTTTATTTATTATCAATCCTCAGATTAATCCTATCATTAAAGGATAAAACATCT
>NW_013670455.1:52704-65314 GCF_000517525.1 Limulus polyphemus | reverse complement strand
GGGGGGGGGGCTTCGCAGAAAAGAGAGAAATAAGAACAACTATAGTTTGCGAGAAATATGCAGAGTGATATGCTTTTGAAACATTCTGTTTAAAACTTGTGCTTTTTAATGTTTCTCTTGTAAAATGTGGTTACCCTAGGGCAATTAGTTTTTTAAATATAATTATTTTAATAAGAGGTTCTCTTCATAAACACCTTGCATCCGGCACTGTATCACTAGTAAACGTATTTAATTTACATTACTGAAAACCTTGCACAAACCTACCAATATTTTATGTGTAAAATTTGTAGTTTCTGTTTTCATTTTATTATATGGTAAGACGCGTCAACATGAAAGAATAGATATATATAAATGTGTTGAGTATATCAATGTATATACTATGAATTAAAGAAAGAAAGCTGGAACTTACCCAAATAATTCCAATAACGTGATATATGTAATACGTTTTTATGCTTTTTAAGCATGTTATCATTATGGAAGCTTGAATTACGATTTCATAAAATAAGTTTTACTTATCATCCCGAATAGTGTGTGTTTAGTTACCTGTTTTTATTCCATTCCTTTTCTGTTTCAAATTTGATGGACAGTGTATCCCCTCTAATATGTTGGTCCTACTTTTTATTATACTTTTCATTTTAAGATACATCTTACCATCCCCACTTTGAGGAAGGAAATAAAGAAATTAAAGGTGAGGTGTGCTGCTGTGTGCAAAATAACGGTAACACCTGTTCATTCTTACATTTGTTTATTAATTTGGAGTCGGTCTTCCACGAGCAAACTGTATAGCATTAACACGACGTTAAACTGATGCGATATGCATTATACAAGGATATATTTGACCATTCGTTCTAATTGCTGAAGCGACGTTGGCGGTGGAAATATGCTTCGAATATAGGTTTTAAAAAATAACCATAACATTTAAATCTGGTGAGTTAGGTGGTTAAGTAATGTGTTCAAACTGTTCCTGATGTTTTCTGAGCCAATTTTTTTTAACAATTTCAGCACTATAAAATGGTGCATTGTCTTATTAAAACTAACTAGTTCAGTTTGGAAATAAATTGTTCATCGTAAGGTGAATGTTGTCTACAGTAAGGCTTAAGTAATCATTTGTTGTCACTTTACCTTTCAGTGAAATCATAAAAGCTGCCCATACCATCAGAGATTTAACCTCACTTATCTGATGGCACCGGGGTGGTGAGCGTTTTTTGATCGTGATCACACATAAACACGTCCATTTAAGAGTAAAAGGTTATCAAACTACATTTTTCCATTCATCTTAGGTCCCATTTTTGTTATCTCTACACCATTTTACTCTGGTATTTGCTGGTTTTGGTGTTACTAGAGGTTTCTGAATGGTAAATTTAACATGGCGACCCATCTTGTGCAGTTCCATTTCAACTGTTTTGACCGAGTTACTTGTTGTAGGTAACATTAAGTTCTGCATACACGTTGTTGTGTTTTATTTTCGTCTCATTTCTCGTGTTAATTAATGCCCTTCTATCACGATCTGTCAACTTAGGTTCTCGACAACTATTGTGTTTGTCTGACGTGGTTTTGTTTTGCGATATCCGTACCGATAAACTTTTAACACCGTTCCTCGGGGAACATTTATTATTTTAGAATCCAGCTAGACGTTCACCTACAATAATGTATCTTTGGAAATCTGACAGATTGATATTTTAAAAACATTCTACTGAAACATACAAAAACATAATATTCGCATACAAACAGTATCGATGATATAGAGTAATCTAACGAACAGTTAACTATCATATGGCCACATTTGCCTTTTTTTTGACACACATCAAAACTAGGAGTTAAAAAAATGAGATGTTTCAATTATTGTCTCCAATCTTTTATTCAAAACAACTTGACAGACAAAAACATTCCAGTTAAAGGAGAAACGAATAAAGCAAGACTAACAAAGAACAGTTTGATATCTATGATTAATTATAGCTGAAACAAGATAAAATCTGTTAAACAGTGTTCAATAACCTGTGTAACCCCTTTATATGGGAACTTAAAAACAATATGGAAAAAAATTCAACAGCTTAAAACACAACTTTTGGGGTAGATTATTTATTTAAATTTATGACAACGTTTCGACCACTCGTTTGGTCATCATCAGGTAAATTGTCGTCTATTTTATGAAATATTAGAAAGTTGCGCGAGCATTTTATTCCATTTTTAAAAATATACAGGGTGACACCTGTGTTTTGATTTAAATGAGGTATCACCTTATATGTTTTCTAAACTGGAACAAAATGCTAACGCAACTTTCTAAGATCTCTTACAATAACAGACAGTTTACCTGATGATGACCACATGAGTAGTCGAAACGTTGTCACAAAGTTCAAAACATGGAATAATCCACTCAAAAAAACTGTGTCTCTGGACTTTTAGTTAAAGTATAATATGAACTTCCTCTCCTTACAACAATCATTCAAATACACTTACAAAAATTATAAGTATGAGAACAATATTGAAATCTGAAAGCACTGTGTATATTTTATCCTTCATATACTTACTGTTTATGGCCTTTTTGCTTGATTTTTGTTAAGCACAAAGTTACACAATGAGCTTATCTGTGCTTTGCCCATCGCACGTATCCATAATCCGATTTTTAGCCTTATAAATCTTCAGACTTACCGCTGAGCCATTGAACTGTTATCCGAAGAGCTGTTTCATATATATATATATATTAACAGTAAAATATATTTGAATTATTTCTTCCTGTCAAAAGCTCTTTTTTGTTGTTACGGTTTTTTTTTTGTACATTGAAAAGTTTTCCGTTGTATACGTAAGTTAAATTCTTCGAAAGTCTTACACCAAGAGGTTTATATTTTGACAAATGGTAAATTTAAAGGATTTAAATTTACGTTATAACATTTTACACAAAGGTTATGGTAATAATACAAAAACAATTTCTTAGTTTTTTTAAACATTCCCTTTTATTCTTTTTTAGGAATACGTTTCATACAAAACATTCTGAAGTCGTTGTACAGCTGCAAAGTGTACAAACTCTATACTAAACCTTTCGGGAGTAATTACTGAATCCAATACCGTACATGTGCACAAACATGTTGTTGTTAATAATCACCAAAAAACTTAAAAAAGAGCGCTGGAATGCATTATTTAAGTAAGAATCTGACAGAACTAGTTCATAAGTCGGGGAGCATTATTGTACGAAAAATTTACTATTGCAACAACTATGTTTATTATTCAGGATATTGTTATGATTAATTCAAATATCAATGAAACCCACACGACATGTAGAGTGAGACTACGCATAATGTTGGAATGTTTTATAATAATAAGTCTGCGAATAGTGAAAGATGTTGTCTGCATTTTCTTTGTTGGAAGAGACGTTTTTAGGTAAAGTCCAACCCGACTTTGAATCTGGAAAACAATAAATAAATTTGTATTTACTCTCATCGGTTCTATCTAAAATTACAGCGTGTCAACAACCTGATCATGTGGGGCATTTCGCCTAGATTTAGTCAAAGAGAAAGAAAAAAGCTAAAGAGGTCAGGGTTAGTTTAGCCTCAAGAAAAAAAGTAGATTATGACGGATAGCACGAGTAAATCTAGGTATTCAGTTCGGCTCTACCTTTATTCGTAGACGTTCCTCCTCTTTTCTTGAACGTCATACATATCATTAAAAATTCTACCCCACCTTTTCTCATTCCCCTGTTTCTAAAAAAAGGATGAACACCGCCTCGAATTCTCGATTGCTGGCCTTTGACAAATAAGAGAGCACTATTTTTTTTTCCGGTTCACAAGAGAATTTTTTTTTTTGGTCGATGCCTGAAAACCCAGTTCTGGTATAAAAAAGGAAGGACAGCTGACAAACATCAGATCAGAGTTAAGTCGAGGAACGTTAGCTTTCAAGGCTCCAAGGAGATTGATTCTATTCAAGGTGAGAATCCCCATCTTGCAAACAATTTATTTTTAAAGTCTCTACGTAGTAACAGGTGGAAAGAACGGGTGTTTAATGGACTAAATTTTACAGTTTCTGAGAGTTCTTCAAATTTAATAAGCTGTAGAGTAAACATATTTGTTTAAATAAGTTAGTATTGTACTGATAAGCAATTCAAGCTTAAACTATAACCAATCATAATTTAAAGTCCTAATATATAAGGTTAATTTTTTTTGCTATTTGTAATTATAAATATTGTCACTAAAACATGTTTTAGATGTTTGTTTGTTCACAAGTATCGAAACCCGGTTTTTAGCGTTATAAGTCCGCAAATATGCTACTGGAGGGGGGGGGGGCGTTTTAGATGTAGCCTCAGTATAAAATAAAAGCATAGCAACAGATTTCTATTTATTTATTTTCGAGTTACATAGGTGCAAGAAATTAGAAAAACAGTAACGAAAAGACCGTTTACACTCATGATGCATCTAATACACGACCTAAAATATTCGAAAGAGAAACCTTTCTACTGAAAAGACCGTTTACACACGTGTGGCATTAAAACACGACCTAAAATATTCGAAAGAGAAACCTTTCTACTGAAAAGACCGTTTACACGCGTGTGGCATTAAAAACACGACCTAAAATATTCGAAAGAGAAACCCTTCTACTGAAAAGACCGTTTACACGCGTGTGGCATTTAAAGCACGACCTAAAATATTCGAAAGAGAAACCCTTCTACTGAAAAGACCGTTTACACGCGTGTGGCATTAAAAACACGACCTAAAATATTCGAAAGAGAAACCCTTCTACTGAAAAGACCGCTTACACGCGTGTGGCATTTAAAGCACGGCGCAAAACACCTTTATCGCCACAAGCACAAAGAAGCCATTTTAAAATTTGACATCTTATAAAGTGGCTTAATGTTTATTGTTTTTAAGGTTTACTATCACTTATATTATCTTGTATCTATATTTTCAAGGTTAGACTCTCATCTCAATCTAATTTGTAATAACAGAGTAATGTTTCAGTTTTCATTCGAAGTAACTTGTATGTTTGTGAAGTAATTTTTATTGAGATCATCTCTGGGGGGTGGGTGATATCTTGGGTTCCTCTTGTATTTGTCCAGTTATCAGAGTAAGCATATAACTTTCAGGCTTGGTCAGACGTGTCAAACACAGAAATGAGGAATAATAAAAACAAAATGAATAATACCGTTAGAAAATTTTAAATTTTTGAAACATTTATATACATTGAAAATTAATTAAACATCGCTTATAATACAGTGTTATAGGTAATGTTTTATTTGAACTGAATTTTTTATATTTACTGTACTTTCAACCCGAATAGTATTTTATATGAACAAGGAATAAATGACTAGATCAGAGACCCCTGGCTCTAGCAGGCGCTGAGTTTGAACGACTGACCAGACAGAAAGCAGGCAGTTAGAAGTACCCGCTGCCAGATAGAAGCTGTCAGCTTTGAACCTAATATTAGGATTGACTGCGGGAATAGGTGATCAATCTGTTGCAAAGAGGACCTATTTTTTTGTTTCTAACGTGATTGGCAATAGGTTTGTTTGTTTGTTTTTTGAATTTCGCGCAAAGCTACACGAGGGCTATCTGCGCTAGCCGTCCCTAATTTAGCAGTGTAAGACTAGAGGGAAGGCAGCTAGTCATCACCACCCACCGCCAACTCTTGGGCTACTCTTTGGCAATAGGTAGGGAAGAAAACATTAAAGATCTCAAATTGAGCAATAACTAAATTATCCTGGTGTTTAATGAATAGCAGAAGAAACCAGAAACATTTGGCGGGAGTGTTAAACTCTCTAATTTTACTTACATTATTCAGATTCTTAAAGAGAAATAACGTTATTCTATGTAAAACATATTTTCAAATAATTATTTGTTATTCAGTGACTTATTTTTCATAGTGTTTATAAATATTGAAGAAAGTAGTCCCATTATGATGACGGTTTTCATTTTTCGTGTTAGCAAAGTTAAGTTGCGAGTTAATTATTGCTGACGTAAAGCGATGGTTATTTTAAGTTGCGAGTTAATTATTGCTGACGTAAAGCGATGGTTATTTTAAGTTGCTAATATCTCCGGCGGATTTAACGTGTGGCTTAACTCTAGACTCCAAAAGTAAAACGCATTAAAGCCACTTGATGATAATGTATAAACTAATATAAACAGTTATGTATAAAAAGAGTTGAGTAGAAATATATTATTGAGTTGTTGTTGTTTTTTCAAGTATAAATAGCATATAAATATATAGAAAGGAAAACACTTTAAAATTCAGCCTTTTAAAGAAAATATTGAAATAGCAAGAGATTCTGGACGTAACTTAAACCAATGAACTTTGTCTTGCCTTTTTCAGCAAGTGTGACCTTATCATGAAGACATCTACAATTCTTGCCGTAACCCTAGTTTCCTGCCTTTTTCTCACTTTTTCTATTCACCAGACTGAAGGACTTGGCCATAAGCTTAAAAAGCTTCTACCACTTCTGCTTTTGGGTGGAGGAGGCAAAGGAATTATTCCTCTTCCTCTTCCAATCCCTATTCCATTTCCTTATGAGTAAGTTGAACAACATTTATAATTTCAATGTAACTATTTATTTGAAGTGTCTTCAGCGATTACTCTTCTTGTTATAATTATTGAACCAAAAACATTTTGTTCTTGTTGCCCAGAAAATATTCTTTGTGTGTGTGTATGTGATTTCTTTAATAGAACAATTATATTTGCTTATGGCCACCTAGTGGAAATTAACGTTATTAGTAGCTTTTAAATAAATTTCTTAATTAGCTTGTAGTCACTTTTGGCCACCTAGTGGAAATTAACGTTATTAGTAGCTTTTAAACAAATTTATTAATTAGCTTGTAGCCACCTAGCTGAATTTTCTTTCCTTAGAAATCATTGTTCTTTTATTTTTCGTCTCCCTGTGGCTCAAAAGTAAGTTTGAGATTTGACAACGTTAATATTCGAGGTTTAATCCCTGCATTGTGCACAACGCAGTTAGTACATAATGCAGAGATTTATGCTCAAACTAACTTTTTTATGAATGCTTTTTAAAGTTTAAGGTCAAACAATCAATCCTTTCGTCTTAAATGTTGTGACAAGTAAAAACATGAAATTACTGAAGTTGATGCAATATATGGACTCCACCGGTAATGAAAGGTGTTATAAAAAAGTCAGTAGATTAGATATTAATACTATTGTGATAATATTTATTTGGTTATCTGTGTTGTGTCCGCCAATGGAATGAAACCCCAAATTTTACAGTTAAAAGCTTTCAAGCTTAGCGCTGAGCTACCATGTGGAGGCTCATTTAGTAAGTACCTTTTATTAACCAGTTGATTTTGTTCGTTAATAGCCACTTATCGGCACGTGTTTTCTTGATTTTTTTTTTTTGTAATTTGTTTTAACCAGACAACAAACATTTTTCTTTTTCACAAACAGTTAATCTTTCAAATTGTAAGATTCTTTTTTCAGTTTGGACTAAGCTACTGTTTTTACTGAGTTAAACTTGTCATATTCAGTTATACTTTTTTTTATTAAACTTTACTTTTTCTTATAGACAACTAATGCCACTTTAAAACTGGAAACCTAGAGGAAATTACGCCACGTAGACTTTCTATGTTAATACTTTTAGAGTCTGTGATATGAAATATATTTTATTTCTTTTATCAGTTCGTAGAGCACTGTCATCAGTGTTTTCTAAAAACATAAAACCAAAAACACTTCAGTAAACTGTCTTTCTCAACGTTACGTTCTTATTATAACTAGGTATCCACATAAACGTCTTTGATACTTTTATTTTTACATTACAAACAGTTGTTAATACACTCTTCACTCGCTATTTTAAGTGAATTCTCGGTTAAACGAATTGAAATCAGTTCCTAAGTTGCACTATTCACAGTAATGTTTAATAGGCTTAATTTATTAATATGTTTTTATTATAGACAAACACACGTCAAGAGTCACCCTGTACCAGTTCCAGTTCCCGTGCACGTTCCAAAGTACGTTCCTATCTACATAAAAGAGCACAACCACCATGATTATGGAAGCTACAGCCACGGCTGGTGAAATTACACAACCAGTTATTATGAACAAAACTCATTAATGTTGTTATGCTAGTTTCCTCAAATGTATAAATACTTACCAAAATATATGTATATATATATGTATGTGTTACGAAAGGAAATGTATATAAATGTATATCTCAAGTTAATTCAAATGACTATTTAATCAGTGAAATAATCACCGTGTCGATATGTACGAGTGAGTCGTATACCAAAATGTCCTTATTCGAAATAAAAACTAAATAATATTATTGTAATTTAGTTTCTCATCGGGAGTGTATTTGCATGAACAAGTAAAGATAATAATAGAACAACGACTTGATTAATAACCTCTTCCTGAACAGACATAAAAGTGTACTCTTATGACAACTTGGTTTGTAGCTGGTAAATAATAACACTTAAACTTCACCTGTTTTTTACATTTAGTCATTTTTTTCACAAATACACTATTTTTATCTTTCCTGAAATAAGGAAATACGGGGAGCTGAATTTTTATTTTTTCTAAAAACACAGAAATTGTAAGATAAAGGTAATTCTTGAAAACGTAAGTTTCATTGCTTATTTATGGTTTTATCCAAAAACAAAAAAAAAGTGATTATAACTGAGTCATAAGCTATTTCATAATTTTCTTTATTAAATAGATTATTAAGTCGTTTGGCAAGTCTACGTGGAAGTTTCTTACGGATATGTCAACAAAACAACCAATCGAAACGAAAAGTAAAGTCTTGGCCTAAATGTTTGCATATTTTGTAACAAATAAGATCATTATTATTAAGATCGAATACAAATACAATTAGCGCTATCAATCTGAGAAATGCATGTTATATTAAACATCTACATATTTAATTTGTATAATGAGACAGGATCTGTGGATATCATTAATGATTTATTAGAACAGCAAACACTTTTATCAGACACCTCTAGAAAGATGTGTAATTCAGTATTTCTTCTATCACACAAAAACTTTACTAAAACATATATAATTAATTACAAAATATAACATCAAATTACTATAAATAGCGTCTGTAGCCTTATATCAGTCCATATTAAATATTCAGTACTTCGGTTGGTCCTCCTTGTACTCTAATAACCTCCGCAAGGCGACGCGGCATGCTGTCGATGAGGTTATTGATGTAATCCACCGTGATTTCATCCCAACATGTCACTAGAAGGCGCTGCAACTCAGCTACAGTAGATGTTTTAGGATCGTGGTTAGCAAGTTTCTGGCTCAGTTCTACCCAACAGTTCTCAATGGGATTACACCAAATACAGAGAAACTGTATTTGTAATTGACAAAGTGTTGATGTGTTTTAAAAAGATTACACCAAAGCACATTCATTTATATAGGACGGGTGTGTATGTGTGTTTTCACGAAAAAATTCTCAAAACAACTTATAAAAACCAAAATAACAACTCGTACATATTTATCCGAGCATACGCTACCTTCTCTGTTAGTACTCTGGCATTTACTCAGTAACTACCCCATGCTTGTAGACAATAACATCAACATCAATATAGAGCAGTATGCAAACATTTTTGCCAATACTGTATTTTGAGAGTGGGAGTGAAT
Organism: Limulus polyphemus; assembly: GCF_000517525.1. Classification (NCBI taxonomy): domain Eukaryota; kingdom Metazoa; phylum Arthropoda; class Merostomata; order Xiphosura; family Limulidae; genus Limulus; species Limulus polyphemus. The sequence continues at coordinate 55,747 of NW_013670455.1, read as the reverse complement.
TTTTGTTTTTTAGTCGATGTTATTTGTGTTTCTAAAAAATTATTTCATAATGCGCAGGCGATTTTACTTGCACAAGGGAGCTTTGCAAAATGGGAAAGACCACTCACTTCCCAGCTTTATTCATTAGTCAAACAACGACATTCTTAGTTGCTGAAAATCGTATACTTTAATGCCGTTTAAAATGTATAAAAAGTAACAATCATGACAGAGAAAATATTAAAAAAATCGGTCAATTCAGATCACAATAATCGAAAATTCAAATATGAAAATTTTAAACATTTGGTGTTCGCGGGAGTTGCCAAACAGAGTTAATAACGACTAGAAAAATAACGTTAATTAATGAGAGTTAAACATTTATGTGTCACAAACTGAGTGTCACTACAGTGGAAAGCATATTCGTAAAAGAAGGTGAACATCTCAGAAACAGGCAGGTTTACGTTGAAGAGCGCCCTCTGCCATGATTTGTCTCAAGTATTTTTTCTCGACATGACGTTATATATAAGGCAGATTACTTATAAAAGCTCAACAAACCAAATCTGAAAATTAGAATCCGTATTATGTGATTTGTAATAGACGAAATAATTAATGAAACACAAGTAAGTAACCTAGAGCAGAAACTAGGCATAAACACTATATACAAAGTCACTCAGATCATTAAAACTATAGTAAGTCACCCATGTCAGTAATACTATACTGGTCACCTACATGAAAAACACCACTAAGTCACCCGCATCAGTAATACTATAATAAGTAACCCACATCAGTAACACTATAGTAAGTCACTCATATCAGTAACATTATACTAGTCACCCACATCAGCATTACAATATTAAGTCACACATATCAGAAACGCTATAGTAAGTCACCCATTTATTTAATGCTTTAGTATGTCACCCACATCAATAACACAACGGTAAATTACATCATAAACACTATACTAAGTCATCTACACCAGTAAAACTATAGTAATTCAGTCACGCCAGTGGTACTATAGTAGGTCACTCAACTATAGCAATTCAGTCACGCCAGTGGTACTATAGTAGGTCACTCATATCTGGAACATTAAATTCACCCACTTCTATAATATTTTAGTAAGTCGCTAATATACTATATTATATTATATTATTATACTATACTAGTTACCCCATCAACGATAATATAGCTAGTCACCCCATCAATAAAACTATAGTAAGTCACCCACATCAGTAACACTATAGTAAGTTATTCACATCAATAATAGTATAGTAAGTCAATCACATCAATAATAGTATAGTAAGTCACCCACATCAGTAACACTATAGTAAGTTATTCACATCAATAATAGTATAGTAAGTCACTCACATCAGTAACACTATAGTAAGTCACCCACATCAGTAACACTATAGTAAGTTATTCACATCAGTAACACTATAGTAAGTTATTCACATCAATAACACTATAGTAAGTTATTCACATCAGTAACACTATAGTAAGTTATTCACATCAATAATAGTATAGTAAGTCACTCACATCAGTAACACTATAGTAAGTTATTCACATCAATAATAGTATAGTAAGTCACTCACATCAGTAACACTATAGTAAGTTATTCACATCAATAATAGTATAGTAAGTCACCCACATCAGTAACACTATAGTAAGTTATTCACATCAATAACACTATAATCACCCACATCAGTAACACTATAGTAAGTTATTCACATCAATAACACTATAGTAAGTTATTCACATCAATAACACTATAATCACACATCAGTAACACTATAGTAAGTTATTCACATCAGTAACACTATAGTAAGTTATTCACATCAGTAACACTATAGTAAGTTATTCACATCAATAACACTATAATCACCCACATCAGTAACACTATAGTAAGTTATTCACATCAATAACACTATAATCACCCAGCACCATCTCTTGTGCTACTCTTCTCAGACCGATACTGGGGGTCCGGCATGGCCAGGTGGTCAGGGCGCGCGCCTCGCAATCTGAGGGTCGCGGGTTCGAATCCCCATCCCACCAGACATGCTCGCCCTTTCAGCCGTGAGGGGGGTTATAATGTGACGGTCAATCCCACTATTCGTTGGTAAAAAGAGTAGCCCAAGAGTAGGCGGTGGGTGCTGATGACTAGCTTCCTTCCCTCTAGTCTTTCACTGCTGAATTAGGGACGGCTAACGAAGATAGCCCTCGTGTAGCTTTGCGAGAAATTCAAAACAAACCAAACCAAACCAAAATTGGGATTTGACCGTCCTTCTTATATAGCTCCCAGGTCCCAAAGTACTGAGAATGGTATTTATTTTATTGGTAATGGGACGTGAACCACGGAACCTCAGCTTTACAGTCCGTCACGTTAATTACTTGGATCACATATTACGACATTAAACCACATATATCATTAACTCTAAATTATGTTACCTCACATAATATTATTAAACTACCAAATCAAATAACACTAGCCCAAGAAATGTACGTCAAACAACAAAATATTAAGACGCCAATGTAAAACACTTCTAAAATCAATGACATAACAATTTATATTAAGTCATCCAGATAATAAAACTGTAGTTAAAATGGCATGTGTTGTTTATAACTATTTCTAATAAGCTACATCACTCAACACTGTTTTGAGTCTAAACATCATTTATCTACACTATAGATTAAGTCACTTTTACTATAGAACACTATGTTATGTTACATTATGATAACTATTTAAGCATGATACTGAACCATATCGTAAACATTATATCAAATCGCGTGTGTATCACACGCTACTGAGTCTCTTACATCATAAACGCTGTATTAAATTACTTACAAATACAACAATACAAAACAATGAAAACTAGACACGTGTTACTTTGAGTTTACCGGATTGCTGAACTGTTATTATTAAACTCAACTAATATTAAACCTACTTTCCATTTTCCAAAACAATGTTAGGAACATTGGGACTCCTTCTGTTCCATCTTTGGAAAGTTTTTGTTTTGGAATTTCGCGCAAAGCTACACGAGGGCTATCTGCGCTAGCCGTCCCTAATTTAGCA
>NW_013670455.1:47084-51761 GCF_000517525.1 Limulus polyphemus | reverse complement strand
CGTGTCTATTTGTCGTCTGTGGTTTTAGTTGTTCGTGCAACGTTTCTATTTGTCACCATTGTGAAACAATTTGTTCCTGAAACGGGTTTAAAGTAAATTAAATAGAGCAAAAAACTCATTTGAATATTTTTAGTTAATGTAAACAGTTGAAATAAAGTATTACGGATTAGTTTATAGCTTACAGCTAGGCTGTTACTCGCTGCAGTGTTCAGGGGAAACCTGGAAAGGACTGTATATGATGACAAGAGCTTAAGTTCGATCCTGATTCTTTTTGTTACAAAAAACAGGTATGTTATCAATTCGTCCGAGATCTAACACAATCGGGATATGAAACAAACAAACAATATGAATGGTTTTTGTTTACTTCTGTGCTTGGTTGTCTGAGTTATCAGTTAGGTAGATGTAGAAGGCTTCTTTTACTTGTATTTCTTTTTCTCATGTGGTGACTAAATCCCATTAATTTTAGCATTATTTTATTTTATTGTGTGGTCTTCTCTGGAACGATGGGTTATTGCTAATAGTTAACTATTATAGTCTTGTATGTCCATTATGTTTTTAATCCTGGATTTTGTTGGTCTTTTCGTTTTCTCAGTGTACTTATGTCCGTATTTGCAATTGATGTTGTGAATATTCTTGCTTTCCATTGGCTCAAAAGGTGATCACATTGTGCTGTGGTTTTTGACTACTGTTCTGTCTTTATGCTATTTACATATACCCTGTATGTTTTGAGAAAGACCTTTGTTGTTGTAATTTTCTTCTCTGTTTACTCTTGGTGAATGTCCTCTTTATTTCCTTCTTTATCAAGAGTTCAGGGTATCCATTGACAAGGAAAGTCACGCACTAGTTTAACAGATAAGCTATATAGGCAACTGCTTTAGAAGGAAGAATCAAGAAAAGTTCTACATTAATTTTACTTTCAATAGAATCGACTATCTCGCGTTCTCTGTTAGTGACCTAATTTAGTTTTACATTATTTGTTTCTCTGCTAATGACCTAATATAGTTTTACATTAGTTGTTCTCTGTTAATGACCTAATTTAGTTTTACATTATATTTTAAAATTAAAATGTTTTTCCCTCAGTCAGCTGGAAAATAAAAGGGGTATGCATGCTATTGGATATGAAGACATACCATTAAAGTTACAGGACGCAACATCATATTGTTAATATTGGCACTGGACATCATTCTATGGAAAGTTTCAGAGAGAACTTGTGTGCTTTGGATTTGACAGCCTTAAAATGGCATCTTTTTAAATGAAAGATACACTACAAGACTATTATTACGGTACATGATTGTCAGATAAAGTATGAATGAACGTTGCAGCATGGACAGTAGTTATGTGGTGTGGTGAAGCTCCAGAATTGTTTTAATATAATGTACTCAACATCTGTAGTTTGAAGAAGCTAACAACAAGGACACACAGGTGTCACTAACATGCTTCAAACCTTATAATCACAGTCCAAACTAGTACGAGTTCAAACTGCAAATTGTATAGAAAATAAATGTTAAGAAAATATCCAGGAAAAATGTAAACTCGTGAAATATTTTAATAAAGATTAATATACTACATCAAAACCAATGAAAACATTCGTGTTTTTCTTTGTTATGGCATGGTTTGCCTTTCCATGGATAATTTCACTTGCGTACAAATATTTTTAAAATCTATCATATGGAATATACTTTTAACGAAAATACTAGGTAACACCATATTTACCCTTACTAGAGTGGAGGTGGGCCCGGCATGGCCCGGTGGAAAAGTCACTCGACGCGCAATCAGATAGTCCCGGGTTCGCGCCCTTGTCGCACCAAACACGCCCAGCTCCACCCCGATAACAATCTGCTGTAGAAAGTCGGCGAAGTGTTATTGTAGCCCTCTGTTCCACTAGGAACGACAGGAACTAAGAAGAAGATAGTGGAGGTCAACCAGTTGCGTTCATCTTACTAGTGAAAATTCCTCGCGCTTGCAAATATTTCAGTTTTAAAATCAGAACATATATTTTTCACCAACACCAGTACAAAATACTAGGCATACATAGGTGTAAGTATCGTAATTGAAAAACTGCACATATTATACACATTTCTTGATTATTTTGTGCACTGTTGCCTGGAACACGTCTACGGATTTTGCCACTGACCTCTGTATTAGTAAATTCTCACCTATTACGAGATGCCTAATTATAGAAAACAGGCTGAGGTACGCATCCTTTGTCCGGGTTATGATACTGTGATAAATAACACAAAAACCCTAACTTTCACACAATTTATTTATAACATTACATATTATTACAGTATTCATTATTACCTAACCTAAAGTTTTGTGTAAGCTTTAAGAACTCTATATGTAAATACTTAAACCATGGTATACACTGTGCGATAGTCAGTATGACTTTGTAGGAAGAGGTAGCGGAAAAGTAGTGGCGGTAGGAGTGTTTTCTGTTATCCGCCCTCAACACCCAGCTCTTAATGTTCTTCTACAGTATTTCACATGATTAATTAATGGACGGTCATTGGCCGGAGAAGTATCTTACGGGCCGCATTTGAAAGATCACGGGTGAAAGTGGGAAGTTGGTATAACTCAAAAAATGGTTCGTCATATCAGCCTTATGGTGTTTGTTGAATTAGAAACTTCAGCAAAATTTGTGTATTATTGCAATAATGGCGTCAATTTTTTCACTGCATTGCTTCATATGGGCGCTAACCACTCTCTGAGATATGTAACACGTTTGTGTGCTCTCCTCCCACACTGTGTGTGTGTATGTTGTGTTATAGAAAATTTAATAAATTTTTTTTTGTTCTGTGTAAAGACGTGTCGCCATGTATAGGTGTAGTTAACGTTAACTTACGTCAAAGATAATAAACGCTCAATAACAGCAAAAATGTGGGGTGGAGGGGTTTTGAACCCCCATTAACATGTACCTTGTTCCAACTTATCACCACACAAAGTTGGATTAAGAATGGCCCCGTGATCTAGTAGTAGTTAGATAGCAGAGAGATACACAAATTTGTGTGCTTTATGTGTGTGTGTATATATATATGATACTTTAACTCCCCTATGTAATTTCCCCTTCATGGGTCATACTATTCGTGTGATGTGATGTGCTAAACTGTGAAGTTTTCTTCATAATTACCATGTAATTGCTTATAGCATCCAACAGAGTGTGCAATGACCCATCTACAATAGTCTTAATAACCAAAGTCACCACCCCCACTGGTTATGTCCAAATAGTTGCACACTATTTCTGTACTAACATCTTGGGCTGATAAATTAATAAATTCAATTCACTCTTGGAATCATGAAATATATAATCCTAGGAAGACTTAAGCTGAAATAAAATTATTCAACATTGTGATAAAAGTTTAGAAAAACGACCTTTACACTCCAGATGTATATATATATTTGTGTTTTTTATTACTACCAACGTTTCGCTTTTACAGCTTCTTCAGGGTTAATACGTACAAACTAAAGAAGCTGTAATATTTCATGGTTAATGCATCGTACATCCATTACTATAGTTTGTTTATTCTCAAATTCTGTGTCCATAAAGTCCATAACTTGCTAAAACCAAGTTTTATGTAAAAAAGAATGATACATTTCCATTAAATTCAAGTTGTAATCAACATAGAATGGAGCGATATCTGATCAAAACATTTTACGTGTACAAAAGTACAGAAGTAGTAGAGTTATAATAAAGGGATCAGCTATACAAAGTTGTGATGACAAAAACTAGAACTGAGTTATATAAAAGGGAAAACTCCATAAAGACGTAATGTTGTTTGTTGATTCAAGTAGCAACGAAAAAGAAGCCAAATCGTCCACAATGTTTCCTTGTTTAAATTGTTCACTTTTTACATTACATCTTTATAGAGTTGTCCTTCTGCGTAACCTTGCTTATAGTTTGAAAGCACACCATTGTTTGGCTTATCTATCTATTCCAACTTGGCTTTTTTTTTCTTTTCTTTTTTGTACACGTGAAATGGTTTGATCAGATATTCTTATATATTTATTTTGAAGACCTGTGAATTTATATTAATTTCATCAGCTACAACGCCTTTTAGGAGCATTTTTTTTAAAGTTACTTTTTTCTTTATTTTTATTTTCCAAGTTTAATTAATTAATAATAAATATCAAATATTAACAATAACATAATAAAGAATTAATAATTAGACTTAGGTACTTGCATAAGCTGCAAGTCTTAATAAAGATTAATATCTGGTCGCAGGATGATCACGTTAATATTTTTATTCATTTGCGTTTAAGAATTATGCCTATACATTTATGCTAAAGTAATAAGTTTGTAACTTTACGTTAAACTAATAGGTCTATAAATGTACATTAAACTAATAGGTTTGTAACTTTACGTTAAACTAATAGGTCTATAAATGTACATTAAACTAATAGGTCTATAAATTTACATTAAAGTAATAGGTCTATAAATGTACATTAAACTAATAGGTCTATAAATGTACATTAAACTAATAGGTTTGTAACTTTACGTTAAACTAATAGGTCTATAAATGTACATTAAACTAATAGGTCTATAAATTTACATTAAAGTAATAGGTCTATAAATGTACATTAAACTAATAGGTTTGTAACTTTACGTTAAACTAATAGGTCTATAAATGTACATTAAACTAATAGGTCTATAAATTTACATTAAAGTAATAGGTCTATAAA
>NW_013670455.1:36403-46716 GCF_000517525.1 Limulus polyphemus | reverse complement strand
TTAAAGTAATAGGTCTATAAATGTACATTAAACTAATAGGTCTATAAATGTACATTAAAGTAATAGGTCTATAAATTTACATTAAATTAATAGGTCTATAAATGTACATTAAACTAATAGGTCTATAAATTTACGTTAAACTAATAAGTCTATAAAATTTACATTAAAGTAATAAGTCTATAAATTTACATTAAATTAATAAGTCTATAAATTTACATTAAACTAATAAGTCTATAAATGTACATTAAAGTAATAGGTCTATAAATTTACATTAAATTAATAGGTCTATAAATTTACATTACACTAATAGGTCTATATATTTATGTCAATATCATCAGCTGAAACGCTTTTTTAGAAGCGAAATTTAAAAAGCTAGTTTTTGCTTTATTTAATTTTTTGTTAATTTGAACTAATAAACAATGAACGTTTAATAATAATTCAATAGTAAATATTTAGTAATTGGGCTTAGATGATTAAATGGGTCATTAACCTTGACAAAGAGCTAAAGCACAAACCTATAAGATCTTTCAGAAAATACTTTATGAACATAAAAATCACGTGACTTAAATAAAAATTAGTTTTTGTTTATTTACTAAGTGAAAAGCACAGATCTATACAGTGGGCTATCTGTGCTCTGCCCACTGTGAGTATCAAAACCAGAGTTTTAGTGTTATAAGCTCTTAGACTTACTGCTGTGTCATCGAGAGGCTGAAAACAAGTTACTTAACTGAAGTATAGTTTTCCCAATATGGACTAACTTTTTCTACATTGTAATTTCCAGTCTTTTAGAAGCTAGATACTTTCTTTTCATGCACAAATCTCGACGACGGATTAAAAACCACAGAGCAAGTACTACATGATACCGAAACCTGGAATGAAGCACTGAACTGACTTGTTTGTATATAAAAACTAGCTTTGAAACTAACACAATATTTCATGTCTTTTAATGTTTCTGTGCATGAACCCGTTCACGAAAGATTTACAAGTGCTTTGTATTACTCAACTAATCCAATTCATTCAGTTATTTCACGTTTTTAGTTGTCACACTACCGTTGAGCCTCATTTTTATACTATCTTCACAGATATATTTAATCCCTTGTTCCTGACCTACTTGCGCCCGACATGGCCAGGTGGTTAGGGCGCTCGACTCGTAATCTGAGGGTCACGGGTTCGAATCCCGTGAAATCTGCTTGGAAGAAAAGTGGTGAAGATACATTTCACGAAACGTTTTGTGGGCCTGACTGAGCAAGCGAGAACAATACCACTTAAGATCTGCTTAATCCGTCCCACCAAACATGCTCGCCCTTTCAGCCGTGGGGGCGTTATGATGTGATGATCAATCCCAGAGTAGCCCAAGAGTTGGCTGTGGGTGGTGATGACTAGCTGCCTTCCCTCTAGTCCGCACTGTTAAATTAGGGACGGCTAGCGCAGATAATCCTCGTGTAGCTTTGCGCGAAATTTATAACAAACAAAACAAACCTGACCTACTTTTGAAACTACCTTGGAAACTGTTGATACCTTTCACCAATCGCAGGTCAAGATCCTTCGTGGACCATAACCACGATAAATGTTCACACAAATACTAACAAATACTCACCAAAAGAACAAAAACTAAATTTCTCAAGCATACTACCGCAGTTATTTTGATGTGGCTGTTTTTATTCATGTTAGATGCTGTGATTATTTTGGTGTGGCTGATATAACGCATGCCTTGCGGATATTTTTAGTTGGAACTGCTAGTATCTCTCATTATATTTATGTATATTCGTACCTCTTTGCGTACATGGCATAAAGAAAAAATAGCATAAAATATAACATAAAATTAGCAACAAGACACGCTTTCTTGAATAGGAAATTATACTAGTCAAAGTATTGACCTTATTTTTACAAAAAACAAATCTACATATGTGATTGCACTATCCGTGTCATGTGTTTATTGGCATTCGAAATAGAAGATGTTAAAGTGACTTCGTATATAAACAGTGGGATATCTTGAGCCTTCAGATTGATTGTTACGTTAGCCCCGATTTCACTTCTTGGCTTTAACCAGTCTGAAAACTAGGTAAACAATTTTGCTATACAATGTTCTGTATACTTAAGCCTACTTTAATGTCATGTAAATTAAATGACTTTCCTAGAATTCTATATAGCTAGGCCTAGTTTAATGTCATCTGAGTAAAATTACTTTCCTGGAAAGGTTATAATCAGTATCTTTCTTTTTGTACGATTATGGTAAAATAAGAATATAATAATCATAGTAAAACTGATTTGTGTTCATATGTAACGCGGGTTTGTAAATATGTATCATCGTTTTCTTTAAAGGAGACTGCACCCAACAATGTAATCTAAACATTCTTTTCACACCTCATAAATACAAGTACCATATGCTCAGCGAGTAATATAATTTTCGATTAGATATCGATTATTAGAATAAACAACGAAATCAATATTATATGTTTAATTAATGTTTACATTTTGATTAGTACGTGAAACCAAGCACCGTCCGTGTGTTCACTCACAGAGAAGTTCTCAGAGCCATTGCTCTCGAAACTATTCTATCCTGCAGGAGGAAACATAGTGACAACTAGGAGGGAAAGTCTGGCACTAGAAACTGTGGGAGGGTTATTATTCCTCCATGAGGACTTGTTTCACTCAGATCCATTGGTTTTGTCATTATTTTATCCCGCAGGAGGAAACATAGTGACAACTAGGAGGGAGAGTTTGAAACCAGAAACTGTGGGAGAGTTACTGTTCCTCCATGAGGACTTGTTTCACTCAGATCCATTGGTTTTGTCATTATTTTATCCTACAGGAGGAAACATAGTGACAACTAGAAGGGAAAATCTGGCACTAGAAACTGTGGGAGGGTTATTATTCCTCCATGAGGACTTGTTTCACTCAGATCCATTGGTTTTGTCATTATTTTATCCCGCAGGAGGAAACATAGTGACAACTAGGAGGGAGAGTTTGAAACCAGAAACTGTGGGAGGGTTATTATTCCTCCATGAGGACTTGTTTCACTCAGATCCATTGGTTTTGTCATTATTTTATCCCGCAGGAGGAAACATAGTGACTACTAGGAGGGAGAGTTTTAAACCAGAAACTGTGGGAGAGTTACTGTTCCTCCATGAGGACTTGTTTCACTAAGAACTTCAACATGCCAAAAACTAGATTGCCTATGTTCGAGGGCTTGGCATCGTCTGATGGTTAGAGCCCTTGTCTCGAAATTTACAGGTCGCGGGTGTGAATCCCAATACCGAACATGTTCGCTCTTTCAGCCATGGAGGCGTTATAATGTGATGGTCAATTCCATTATTCGGTTAGAGTAGCCCAAAAGTTTGCGGTGGGTGATGTTGACTAAATTAGGCACGGCTAGCGCAGGTAGCTCTCGAGTAGTTTTGTAAAAATGTAATAAACCAACAAAAATATGTTTTCATTGTTTTAGTAGCGTAATGGGTCATAAAGCGTAATGGGTCATAAAGCGTAACGGGTCATAAAGCATAATGGGTCATAACTGATTATTTTATACTGATACTGATCTGATCCTAGTTACATTCTGTTGTTAGTTGTTTATTATAAATACAAAAGATGTTTAATCAGGAAACTTCTTTCCGTGTCTTTTTTCTTACATGTTTTTGTTCCTAAAATAATACAGTTGAAATGATCGATAAACATAATCGGGATTACTTAAAAAATATTGAATGTATAATCTAAACGAACTGTAGAAACGGTAATCGCTCAACACTGGTTATAATCATCGCAGGTGAATTTCATTATAAAAGTTTGAACACTTGAAATTAATCTTTCTGTATGGGTTAGCCTGGTGGTCAGGGTACTCGACAAGCAGTCTGTGGGTTGCCGTTTTAAATACCATTATTGATCATGCTCAATATTTCAGCCGTGAGGGCGTTATAATGTAATGGTAAATCCCACTTTTTGTTAGTAAATAGAAGCTCAAGAGTTGGTGGAGGGTAGTGATGAATAGCGCCTTATCTCTAGTCTATCACTTCAAAATTAGGGAGGGCTAGCTCAAATAGCCCTCGAGTAGCTTTGTGCGAAATTCAGCAAAGACAATCCATTTCAAACGTCTCTTTTTATTTGTTTGCAGACATCCAGCAACATCATTATCACCATGAAGATGGCAACACTTCGAATATGGCTAATGATAACCACGGTGTTGATGATGTCATTGGTTCAAAACGTACATGCTGGTGCTTTGAAAGCCGCTGCTGGTTTAGGAGCTGGTCTTCTTCTTGGAAGCATTGGTGGAGGACTTCTTGGAGGAGGGGGAGGAGGAGGAATTTTCCCAATTCCAATCATAATTCCCATAGCGTAAGTTAAGCATATCTCATGATCCTAACTAATCAGGAAAACAAATGTATGGTAACGAATGCATGGGATTCCAGTCAACAGCAGGTTAACCGTCCAACTACTCGCCGGTACACATTATACAGTTCTGTAGATTGATACAATTCAGGTAAAGTGTCTTGCTCAAGAACACAATTACGTGTCGCGAGCAAGTTTCGAACGCCCAAACGTCTGATTACAAACACTAGTCACTTGTCCACGCTGCCCCGACTTCCCCCCCCCCCCCATAACAATAGATACTCTTAATCTCGTGGTGAGTAATAGAACACTCAGCACGTTAGCTTAATGGTCACGGGGATATCACTGTTATTAGAAAATGTTTCTAGGTAGTAGATGATGAACTAATAGCTCAAAACGCTGTCTCCAAACTAACCCAAGTGAATTAATCTCCTTACAATACCCAGACTCTATATAGTTATAATAGCAACGTGTGTGAGTGGGTAGGAAACTGTTTAAATTTATTAAACTATGTAAAGTGAAAGTAGGAGTCCCTACGAACGACGCCACCATATGTATAAGGGAGGGATGATGTAGTAGGAGTAGGGAAGTGCGAACGACGCCACCATATGTATAAGGGAGGGATGATGTAGATATTACTACGCATTGCAAAATAAAAATGTATTTAAAGAAAGGATTTGTCATCCTTCAGAGCCCTATTTCAGAAAGAAATGTCTATGTGATTATGTATTAAGATTTTTGGGTGAATTTCTTCATTTTTTTTATAGAGACCGTCACCCTGCTGGGTTTTAATACTTGCCCCTGTTACTCAGGTTTTAAAAACGTCCCTAGATCTAGTGTTTCTTACTAAATATTTCGATCAGTTTGTCATTTTTTATAGCCCTTCGGCTTAAAGTGTTTTTCGTACCAAAGGTGTTTAGTAGGTATCACATGTTATGGAATAGATTTAACCAACTTAGGTTTACCAGCACTGCTAACATTTTATAAATTTTGTGCATTCAAGTACAAAATACCACAACCAAAAAAAAAAATGTTTCATATTCGAAGCACACGTCTTCTCTCTAATAGATGGTTATATCATCTACGTGGCCTAGCATCAAAAAATCAAGTATTGTGCCACATTACAGTAAGTACTTGATATTCTTGCCAGATAAACAAAAGCAGCTGTTGATGAAGCACGAAAGTCGTTTAACACGCAACATGTTAATCAGAAGCCATCATGGAACGATTCAGCATTTTCACAAAATGAGGATTTTATGGAGCAAGAAGCTAACTCCTAGCACTCAACTTTGTGTTTTCTTTAAAGTGATTAAAATCACGTAAGATCGGTGTTTTAATTTAATCTATACTGCAAACCGTGGTGTCTCTCCGAGCGTTCGCATTCGTCTGTCTCCCGTTTGAAAAGCTACGCACGCAGGAGAACAGACATTATTAATGTTGATGCAAATTTTATTTCGTAAGCAAGATATTCTACACTAAATTGCTAGGAATTAAACACACTATCATTCACATTTTCAAATGTGACGTAACTTAAAGAATAAAAAATATAGATTTACCGTATGATATTGTTGAGCAGCTCTTAGCATGGCTGAAATTCTCAACAATTACTTTTCGCTCAGAGTGCAACACAATTAACCTTTTAAAACTCTATGAAATATTCTAAATTGATAAATTAACTTAAACTTTCGCGTCATTGGGGGCGAGTATTTTTGCTTGTAAACTTATTAAACAATAATCTATATTACTGTATTTTATGATGTATTCACCAGAAAGAACCTCTTTATTTTATTTCGTAAAACGTTCGCAAGATTATTTCTAGTATAGGGTTGTATAATTTATAGAGGGTATTTTGAGTATAAAACTGAACGTGACTATCTATTTTCTGCAAAATTCAATAAAGGAATCAATATCATTTATCGTTAACATTAATGTTGTTAAATGTCATCACGAACAAAGATAAAATAGGAGAACTTCCATCAAAGTTACAATGGTTTCAAATCCCAATTGGTGCACACGTACCTTCCATATTTCTTTGTTTTAGTTCATGTTTTTATGTTTGTATTAGACATTTGTATTTACAAGAAGAAGCCCCAGTGTGCGTTACTTTGTATCTGCTCTAATAACCTACCTAGTATTTACATCAAACAATAGAACAATGAGACTTCTTATATAACTTGTTTGAACATGGCCCAATGTTAGTGTACTGGGCTGCGGATTTGGAGGTATGAGTTTCGAACCGCTTTTAGTATACCACTATTAGCTGTGGGCATGTTATACAACTAACAGTCAATCCCACTATTCGGTCAAGAGTATCTCTCTATGTGGAGTTTGTTGCTGTTGACTGGATGTCCTCCCTCTAGTAAACAATTCTAAGTTCATGATGGCTATACCTAAATCTTGGGCTGTCTGGCTAGCGGCGCTTAAGGTGACATTTAGTTTAACTGTATTCGTTTAAAGCAAAATTATACAGTAAAACACAAATTGAAAATATAATTTGTAAGCAGTTCCAGTGGTTATAATACTTATTTTTCCTTTAACGAACGATATTCATACTTCTTCAGTACTCACTTTGTATCACGCATGAATTACACTTATTGCTTTAAAAAAAACAATTCAATGTTTCTAACATCAATAGGTTTCCAAATAGCAATATAATAATACTGTTTTTTTTTATTTACACGTAAATAATAAAAACATTTATACTTAGAATATTCTGAATAATCGCATTTTACGTGAGGCCAAAGTTTGATTGAAACAAATTCATCTTTACCCTTATTAATAACCCTAATTTCCATGTCTGATATACAGGTATGGTGACAGTTACCAGGGATACGATGGATATGGAGGGCTGTATGACAGTTACTGACATTGAAACCATCAGTTCCGTTTCCCAATAACGAAACGCAAGTCTGGCAACTCGTACAAATTTTCTCAGCAAACAGCTGTATATTTCATTTATTTACCTTCCCAAGTTAAGTCAATTAAAAAGAAGTTAAAGATCATGGTCGATCATTGTCAACATCAATGTGTGTAATTCAGCTTTCTTTCACAGGTACAAAATATTATAATATCAAATTCAGAAATGAATATGTGGGTTTAACTTCATTATTTTGGACAGTTGATATTTGGATAAAATGGTACTTTGTTTTTTAAACAAAAAAAAAGGACAAAAACTTAAACTACAAAAATAATAAATGAAAAATATATGTTTTAATGATCACAACGTTTCGGGCTGGGAAGACCCTCCTCCAGTGATTTTCAGCTTTGTTTTATCAAAACTAAGTGTCGCCAAAGGAAGGCGTTTCGGCCCGAAACGTTATGAACTTTGAAAATCTATTTATCAATTAATATTTCTTGCAGTTCAAGTTTTGTCTCTTTTTTTCCTTTTCGATTTAATCATATCACAAAGGTCTTTGCCTGACTTTGATTTTCTTGTTTGTTGATATTATTTTGTTGTTATCACGTTTAACATTTTAAATAACATCAAATTACGAGTCACTTTTAACTTGGAGTTTATAAGCTCCATATAACAAGTATATCAAAGGTGATGGAAAATGATGAAGTAAAATAAACTTTTGTATAACAATATTAGAATGACTTACCAATGTGCAATATTATATTACATATATATGCACCCCATATTATTTTGTTGACTGAAGTGTAGTCGGTATTCAGTGTTTTGAGTATTGAGTATTGCTTAAGTATGTGTTTTACTAAATCCCAACACAATATAAGAAAAATATATTCATTCACGTATCTAGAAATATATGGATATATAAGTATGTGTGTATAAATGAATTCCAAAATAAAACGTGTTATACATATATACACACTCATTATATTTTTTTCTTAAGTTTAGTGCTACTCACTCACATTGTATATCTGATATATATATTTAAAATTCGCACAGCATGAAAAATCACTACTATTAGGTTCAGTCTATTAATAATTTATAAGCTGTGACTACTTTTAAAAACTTGCACTTGGTGCTTGATTAAAGATTGTTCAGGGCTACTATAAAGTTAGTTGGCATATTCTAAAGTCCAGAACTCGAGGACTAATACTCGAAAACTATGATAATTGGAGGACAAAGTAATGATACAATAGGAACTACAATAACAATGCCAAAAATATAACTGTTTCTGATTATGAATTTTGGATACTGGAAACATGTCATAATCCATTCCTCTAGAATTGAGACTAAGAGGTTTTCTCTGAATGAAAAGTTGGCCGTTCAAAACTTTATTAGGACATCGACAATAACACTGGTACAATATTAATATAGTATTGACAGGAAGATTATTAATGAAGAGGATCACGAGGCTTGTCGAAAACTGATACAAAATCAAACAAGATTGGGAACTGGTGCAACTCGTAGCAGGGTCCAACAATAGTTGTTAAATTTGTGGCTGAAGTTAAAAAAACTTTGGTTTCATTAGAGAAGAAAACCTTCAAGAAGAATGCAGTATTATTCATGTTACCAAAAGCACATCTTACTCCTACAATCAACAATCTGTAAAATCCTGAGTAAGACGTTAAGGTTTTTCAAATGTATGATGAATATCAATACCACCCGTTAAGTTTCAGGTGGAAGTTAAACAAATTTTGGTTTCATTGGAGAATGAAAGTTTTCTAGAAGAATATAGTACTAGCCAAAAATCACATCTTACTCCTATGATCAACAATCTGTAAAATCCTGAGTAAGACGTTAAGGTTCTTCAAATGTATGATGAATATCAATACCACCCGTTAAGTTTCAGGTGGAAGTTAAACAAATTTTGGTTTCATTGGAGAATGAAAGTTTTCTAGAAGAATATAGTACTAGCCAAAAATCACATCTTACTCCTATGATCAACAATCTGTACAATCCTGAGTAAGACGTTAAGGTTCTACAGATGTATGATGAATACCAATACCACCCGTTAAGTTTCAGGTGGAGTTAAACAAATTTTGGTTTCATTGGAGAATGAAAGTTTTCTAGAAGAATATAGTACTAGCCAAAAATCACATCTTACTCCTATGATCAACAATCTGTCCAATCCTGAGTAAGACGTTAAGACTGTACAAATATATGGGAAACCACAAAGGGATAATTGCAGGATATTTTCATTATTTTGTATTCAAATTAAATGTTTACAAGAAAAAAATTAACAAACAAAACACTGCTTAGCCAGATTGCTTCCATGTCAGTTGTTAAAGACGTTTGGTCACTTCCATGAGCCTTCGTAAGCCCGTTGTTTAACACCAATACATAAAACTGTAAAAATGGAATTAAAATTGAATTTTCTACAGGTAAGTATTGCTTATATTATTGTTAAAATATTTAGGTAAAGTTATTCTTCAATACACTCAAGCTTAAAACTTTTAGTCAAATTCAAATCATAATTCAATATAAATCTATCAGTGCCAACAAGATTTGATCATATCTGATTATCAAGCTTTTCTTGAATCACCTTCCCTTGAACAACTAGAAAGATATAACAAAAATTAATTGCTCGAAATTGCCAAAGTTTTAGAATTAGAAGTTAAAAGATCAATGAGAAAAAATAAATTAAAAAACCGTATTATTGAAATATTAGTCGATGATGATTTGTTGCCTGGGGAAGTATTAGAGGAATATTCTAGTATCCCCACTAGCCAATCAGAGTTGAGTGATAAAGATAAGTCAGAGATTCAGCTAAAACTCAAACAAATCGAGCTTGAACAAGCTCATATCGAAGCCGAGAAAGAACAAGTTCGTATCTAAGCCGAAAAAGAGAAAGAACAAGCTCGTATCAAAGCCAAGAAGAAATAAGCTTGCATCGAAGCTGAAAGAGAAAATATACGTCTCGATGCCGAAAAGAAATTAAGTTGAAAGAAATGGAAATTAGACTCAACTCCGATCGACCAAGGGAAAAATGACAACTTTGAACTTAATCAATATGTTAAAGTACCACAATTTGATAAACATGAAGTTGATAAATATTTCCAACATTTTAAGAAGGTTG
>NW_013670455.1:26756-35482 GCF_000517525.1 Limulus polyphemus | reverse complement strand
AATTAAGGGTGTATCATTATTGTTGGGAAACGATTTGGCTGGGGGAAAAATTGTTGCCAGACCCAAAATGATTAGCGAGCCGACCACTGTTTCATCTAAGGATGATGTTGTCATTGAGGAGAATCCCGATGTGTTTCCCTCGTGTGCTGGAACTCGAGCTCAGGCTAAGAAATTAAGCCAAGAACAAATAATAGACACGTATTCAGCGGACGATATTATAGATTTGTCTCAGACATTTTTTGGATCCGACGGGGATCTTGTGGATGATTATCTTACTGACGATTCCTTGGTGAGTGACAATGATGGACGTAAGGGATCTGGTTCATGTGGTGAAGATCCGTTTGCTAAAAGTAAACTGATTGCTGAGCAAGAAAATGATCAGCAGATCTATTCATTAATTAAATATGCACTCCCAAAAGATGAATTAGAGAAAGTTCCAAATGGTTATTATTGTTTCATAAATAGTGTGTTGATGAGGAAATGGAGACCACCAGATGTGCCAGCTTCAGAGGACTGAGCTGTAGTTTGCCAAATCGTTGTTCCCAAAATATATAGTTCTGAAATATTGAAAGTTGACCATGAAATCCCCTATGGGAGGTCATTTGGGTGTCAACAAGATATGTGACAAAACTATGAGACATTGTTTTTTTTGGCCAAAAATTAGGCAAGATGTTTCTCAGTTTTGTAAAACTTGTCAGTCAGTTGGTCAGAAAAACCTAACCAGAAAATTACTGTTTTTCCTTTGAAACCTATCCCAGCTTTCGAAGAACCCTTCAGTCGTGTTAAAAGTTGATTGTATTGTGAATTTTCCAACTCCTACTAACAAGAAAAGTTTCATGAGATTTTTGGAATGGCTGGTTATTACAGGAAGTTTTGTAAAACTTTTGCTAACATCACTGTACCATTAACAAATCTATTGAAGAAAAATAAATGATTCAAATGGTCTGAAACTTGTCAATCTGCTTTTGAAAAGGTCAAATCTTTATTGTGTATTGATGGCACATGACTTTGATAAGCCTTTCGCATAAGCTGTTGATGCCAGTGATTTTGGTGCTTGTGTTATTCTATTACAATCAGACGACAAAGGTATTGAACACCCTGTTTGTTATTTTTCTAAAAAGTTTAATTGTCGCCAAAATAATTATTCTACTGTGTAAAAAGAAACATTGGCTCTAGTGTTAGCTTTAGAGCATTTCAATGTATATGTATCTGCATCACAACAATCTATTGTTCATAACCCGTTGATGTTTTTAAATCGAATGAAGGGCAAAAAAGAAGATTATTAAATTGGAGTTTATCATTAGAAAAATATGATATGAAGATAATTGATGCAAAGGTGTTTATAACACTTGTGCTGATGTACTTTCATGTGCTATGTAATTTTATTATCATAAGGTTATTTGTATTGATTGTGTTATATACTGTCATGATTATTGAAGTTGTATAATTCTTTGATAATGTATTATATTTAATGTATTATTCTCTAAGGAGGGAGGGTGTTACATTTACTATCCTATATCTATTTTGATATCAGTGTTTGTTTAAGCTAAAATTTATATGTAGAAATGCACATAACTTATACTGTTAAATCTGTATTGCGAAATTCCCGCCTATTCACTAAAATTGTAGAAAATTCTCGATTGTAAGAATCATCAATATATGTGTGTACGTAAACATTGGCGTATCGTTTATTTGTTGTGTAACCTGAAGTTTCGAGAAACTCTCCTCACGCCTATAAGTATAATCAATGCGACGCGCCAAAAGACAGTATATATTATTGGTTTACTATAGTTGGTGTGCTATAAACCTCAGAAGCTATAACTGTGATTGTTATAACGCTTATTAATTGGGAACTTCAAATATTTGACCAGGAACATTTATAGGTTGTGAATATTACAAACCATTTAACTTCAGCGGATACACATCGGACATTAGTACTTTTAAGAAGACATTATAACATCAGCTGTGAATATTTCGGCGTACAAACCGGGGAAGAACAAAAAACATAGAGCTAGCTAGCTCCCTGTTAAGTGAATTGTATCTACATCAACTCAAAATTAATTCGCTCATCGTGAACCGTCGATAAGATATCAATGAATCTCCAAACCAGATAGAGGACTAAATATTGTTTGTAAAACTTTTGTACATAGATCATTATTTGTAATAACCTTATTGTAAATTGTGTTATTGTTTGTATATTAAAACGTGTTTGTATTAAAAACTGTGTGTATCAATCTTGTTAACAAGTATCATAAATTGGATACATATCTACATTTATTTAATTTTTAGATCTAAATTATCATTTAACTCAGTTTCAGACTATTCGAAATCATAATACGTTACGTAATAATTTAGAGACTAGTCCGGGATAAATTGTGACACGTAACAACTCCTAAAGTAAAATAAACCAGTAATTCTCTGACAAATCCATCAGCGACACTGATCATAAATTAAAAGAACAATTGATGAAATATATCATAAACATACGATACATTTAATAGATATTCTCTCCAGCTTACCCCCCAGTGGCACAGCGGTATGTCTGCGGACTTACAACGCTAGAAACCGGGTTTCGATACCTGTGGTGGGCAGAGCACAGATAGCCCTTGTGTAGCTTTGTGCATAATTAAAAACAACAACAAACTCTACAGCTTAGAACGCATATAAACTTTATATATAATACGGTGCTTAAAATAATATTAAATGAAATATATATCAAAAAGTCAACAAATATTTATTGTCACGCATATTCTCTGTTTCACCTTGGAAAAGTGTAAGATTTTGAAGCAAAAAATCAGAAGATGAAAAAAAAAACAATTACATTATTTACATATCTGTTCTATTACAAAGTAGTTCCGTGAAAACCAGTATGTTTGTTTTGAATTTCGCGCAAAGCTACACGAGGGCTATCTGCGCTAGCCGTCCCTAATTTCGCAGTGTAAGACTAGAGGGAAGGCAGCTAGTCATCACCACCCACCGCCAACTCTTGGGCTACTCTTTTACCAACGAATAGTGGGATTGACCGTCACATTACAACGCCCCCGCGGTTGAAAGGGCGAGCATGTTTGGTGTGATGGGGATTCGAACTCGCGACCCTCAGATTACGAGTCGAGCTACTTAACCCCTGGCCATGCCAGGCCAAACCAGCATGTAGCTCTACCGTTTTCAGGTTATGTGTCTGATTCAACAATTTCTTACACATGGAAGGAAATGAAAAAAAAAACCTGGTAAGGACGAACAATAGCATTCAGTGCGCCACCTGTTAGCTGCGATAAAAAGATACTACGAAATCAAATCAGTATGTGAAAATTGTAAAAAGAGAAAATAAAAAAAAAACATCCGGTTAAGCAACCAACAAATTTATAAATTGTTTTATTAATTGTATAACTGACGCGCACATTTCTTAAGCTGACAATATAAATAAACGTCTTATCACACTACAAGAGTCACTGATTGACCTAGTTAAGACAAATATCCGCAGGGTGGCTCCGGAAAATTAGCTTTTATGTGACATCCGGTAGCTGTAGAAATCGAACAACACCTTCAGAATTGGAGACACTGAACCCTACGAAGCAAAATGATAGTTTCGTAATAAACTGACACAGAAACAACTTATTGTACAAAGGCCTCATGCTCGAGTATCTCCCAACTTTGAAGGAATTTCATAAATATTATTTTAAAAAAAAAAAGAATAACATCAACCATCTCCTAGAGGCGGCAACATCATTAGCTGGGTGTTACAGAAAATAAAATTTGGTTGCTAACACGTTTAAACTGGTATCAAGGGCAGTAGGTTTCTTAGTAATTACCCGAAGTTTCTAACTCTTCCATTAGAAAAAATTGGTCGACTTCCAAAAAGATGGGTATAAAAGACAAAGGTTCCAAGTTCAAATGTCAAGTCTTTCTATATCAGCACAGTCGCTGCATCAGGTGAGATTTTAATTTTTAATAATAAACTGTGTTTTACGTGTGTCTCTAAGTAATAAACTTAATTCAATCGTACATAATATAAAACGGATTATCCGAACAAATGATAGTCAGATGTCTACTTATATCAAGTGATTTTGTTTTTACTGTTTCTTTCATAGTAATATGATGAAGAAGACGATACTCATTCCAGCAGCTTTGGTGTTAGGCTTAGTCTGGGGAAGTTATTTCACCCACGTACACTGCCTACTTCTCAAGAAACTTATTCCTCTTGCTGTTTTGGGAAAACTTGCAATTTTAGGAAAAAGCAATCTATATCTTCCATACGCATACAGGTAAATTTTACGGTTTTGTAGAGTGGTACAGCTACGCTCTAACATTATTCCTTTAGTTGGTGCATAGCTTAGATTCATTGACAGGGAAGTACACGACTGAGATCTATAACAGTTCAACGGGTTCCAGGACAACATATACAGTGTGGGCTCGAAAAAAGTAACACAGAATACGCACAATGATAGATAATTTAAAACAAGTTTCTGTTATATTAACATTCTATACTGTTTCAGGATAACGCCTGATACTCCTTTTTGTTTTAATTTAATATATTTCTTAATAACGTCACACTAATCAAAATAAGCTCATTTAAATTGTTTGATATTAAAATTATTTAGATATGGATACAAAACCTGAAGATGTTGGTGATTTCGAATATTTTAGCAAAACTACACAAAAAACTATTTGCCTTAAACGTCCCTAGTTTTGAGTAATACCCTCCGGTAACTCTTGGGTTACTTGTTTCTGATCGAAAACTCTCACAACGCATCCACAGACCCAAAAGCGCGGAAACAACATGCGAGTCACGAGCGCCTGGATTCACTGCCTTGCACGCTAATCACTGGCCACGCCCGGTCCAAAAGAATTTAAATCACCAGTGTGCCATGAGTTTAGTAAAAATAAAAAACTGTGACGCTAAAACACAGGCGTTCTTGAGGTTTACATGTGTTGATTTTATTGCTTTATTAAATAAGGACATTTATATCAAATAAGGACATTAGATGGTCGCTATAATTTTTATGTAAATTAGAATTCAAACGCTTCGTTATGTAATCCGAAGCTTATTTTAATGTGTCACCACGAACAACAAGAATGCCCACACTTCGTTGTCACATGCTTAAAATCAGATTGCTGTTAAGGTCTTGAGGTATGATCGACCGCTCTTCTGAAATTAGTTTCCAAGGTGTTTCAAATCATTAGATGGAACGTGACACGTGAACGTTCTATAAAATACTCGCTAGGACATGAAGCTGGTGAGCACGCAGGCTACTCTATTCAGATATTTCCCTCTTTTCTAATGAACGTGTCACCAAAATGACCGGTACATTCACGGTGTTTGTACCTACCCATAACACACTTCCATCACATACTGCTCTATAGATCGTTCCTCCACTGTACCTGTTTTAAAGCCGCTGTGGGTAAGCAGCACCGAGAGTTGCTGTGAACCGAACTCCTAATCTGTAATTCAAATCACATAAATGATTATCAGATGCCTAATACTGGTAAGAATGAACAAAAAGGATGGTTGACATTATTCTAGAACAATGGTTTCAATACAAAGTCTGATTAGCCTTTGAGTAATGGGAAGTTGTTTTATTTGTTTGTTTGTTAGCGCAAAGCTACACGATGGGCTATCTACGTTCTGTCCACTTGCTGGTTGTGAAGTATACCTTCCTTTAACTGTAAAATAAAAATATGTTTACATTTATTAAATGCTGACTGGAGCATAGTACATATAATTACAAATAAATAAAACGTGAGAATTTTAAAGGTTGTTTTATTTGCTCGATGTTTCGGTTTACGCCTTCACCAGTGAGTTCTTTTTTTCTGTACTGAACTCTAATAATTAAAGGAAGTAACCTGGTATGTAATGTAGATGTCGTATCTGATGATGTAAGGTTAACCTGTTGAAACGTTGTAACCATAAATATTATACTCTGTATATCCGACAATAAATAAGTTTATGTAATGAACTCTAATAATTAAAGGATGTAACCTGCTATGTAATGTAGATGTCGTATCTAATGATGTCAGGTTAACCTGTTGTAACCATAAATATTATACTCTATATATCCGACAATAAATAAGTTTTATGTAATGAACTCTAATAATTAAAGGATGTAACCTGCTATGCAATGTAGATGTCGTATCTGATGATGTCAGGTTAACCTGTTGAAACGTTGTAACCATAAATATTATACTCTGTATATCCGACAATAAATAAGTTTTATGTAATGAAGTCTATCGCTTAAATTAAGTCCGTTATATTCTAAGAATTATACCACAATAGTAAATCTTGCATATGATAATTCCTATTATTACAAAGCTAGTGACGTGTATGTAAACACTGTAATACAAGGGTTATTCTTGTACAAAGAAATAATTAATTGCATAGTAAAATTAAATAAAAATTAGCAAACTGAATAAGTAAGGTTTATGTTGTCATCAATACGAAATTTAGTAAAATTGAAGAACTTTGAAGATTCTCTTGACTCCACGGTCTTTTTCTTTATTCGAAGTTACGTCAAAATACGTATATTTTTATTACTGTAGTATCTATATTCTTCTTTGAACCAAGGCTCAACTATCCTTATGTTATTGGATAAATCCTAGAGTTTGTGAACATTAACTATAGCAGCCTTACTTATATCATCTGTTCACATTTTCACAAATTTACGTTTTAAGTCAGGAAAACAAGGCTTATTTCAATTAACTATATTTAACAGCATGTGATATGCAATATATATATCGGTGATTTTCGCCAGCCATAAAATTCGTTTAATTTCTGAGTTTATCATTTAGGTTTGGCCATTACCCTCATTTCTACTACTGGCCTTATGGTAACCATCTCGGCAACTACGGAGGATATGGATATGACAATTACCACAACAGTTACGGCCATGAAAATTACTATGACTACAGTGGATACGGTGGTCGTTGGAATAGCTATAACAAGTGGAAGTAACTAAATATGATCAGATAATCAGAAATCCATTATTGTTAAATAATTGATCTGTGTATTTGTCTTTTTTTAGATACGTATGTGCATTTGTGAATTAGTTATTTGTTCGTGACACCACAAGTAACAACCAACTCTTTCATTCAAACTTTTATAATGTATACAACATTTGTGGATCTCGATGTTATGATAGAGGTTAACTTTGCGATAATTATTTGTATGCGTTTCCAGAACTTGTTCTGAAGTTGAAATAAAAAGCATAAGATATATATATTATGTTCTCGTGTTATAAGAAAATTATGATAAAATTAACTTAGTTTTTATAAAGATAAAATATGTATCGGAGATGTATTGGGGTAAGTTTTAAGGTATGTTTAAAATAGTATTGGGGTAAGTTTTAAGGTATGTTTAAAACATCGGGAAATATTTTATTTTGATTTGGAATGTTTAATTGTAATATGTTCTTACAAATGTATATATATGGTTATTTCTAACACAAATTCATCAACAAATATCGACTTATTTGAATGTGTTTATAACTAGCACAAAAATATTGTGAATAACAGTACTTGTAGATTTTACATAAACGTCGTGAAGTTTTAACATGGAATTTTCAAGTTTCTGATATAAATATCTGACAAATGTATATTTCAGATTGTAGATGAAGTTTACAAACAATAAAAAACGCCTTCATGAAGTTGTTACTGAAAACACGTTTTATTATCAACTAGCAGAGTATCCGGCGTTGCTCGGATGAAAATGGATTTAAATACCCTGAATTGTTTTAATTAAAGCAACCACATTAATCGTAATTTTTTACAAAAAATCAAAATGATTTTTTACCTAACTAAATATTTTGATAGAAAAAATAACAATGTGCAAAAAATAATAATTTGCTAAAGCTATTTTAATTAAAGCAAAACTGGGTGCATTTCTCCTGATTCTTGTATGTGCTTTGCATGACATTTCAAGTTTCCAAAACAAAATTCCTTACTTTTTGATGTCCTGATTTCTGATGTGTAGTCAAGTATCGGTTGCAGTGTATTCTGACTTTATTATTGTTCTGTTTAAGGAAGAATTGGTTATTTTCTTCTCGTTGCAACACAACGTAAATGAAAATTTGCCGATACCAAACGTTTTTGTAAAGTCATCGTATGGCTGATTCTTGCGAGTACAAGCAAGCAAAGCAAAAGATATGGCTGAAACAAACCCATTTAGTTGAGGGAGTGTGCGCACGCGTTCGAGAGAAAGCACCAGCCTTTTTCAGTTAAAAGAAGCTAGAGATTGTGCACGTATGTATAGAAGAAAGAGAGAAGTAGGGAAAGAGCACACGGATATTTTTAAATCGTTTTATCATATAACTGATCATGGATAGAATGACTAGGAGAAGTCTTCACACGCAGAAGAAACGTAAACAATAGCCCTCTTGATCACACATTGTCAAAAAAATCCGACCTTTTAAATTTGAAACTAATTGGTCGTCCTGTTGTCCAAAAATTGCTTGGTCACTTCTGCCTTAATATGTGGCCTCAAAACGGCCTCTGAGGCTGTGGCCACATAGCCTGTGTTACTTTCTGCACAAAGTTGTATCTGTACCCTGAGTTTGGAGTTTGTACCTTTAAAGATGTGGCATAAGGAACAGACCCTCAGAGAGAGAGAGAGACATTCGCGCATATATATATATATAAATGTAAACTTTTTAAAGTACTTCATTAAATTTAACAAAAGTGATGAAAATTGTATCGCATTGTGAAGGATTTTGTTGAGCCTAGTCGTTTTACATCAC
>NW_013670455.1:19887-26072 GCF_000517525.1 Limulus polyphemus | reverse complement strand
AATAGAATTCATCCTTTGCTTTTTTGCTGGATACCAAAGTGGGATGTAAGCACTGATGAGAGTGATGCTACAAATATAGTTTGAAAATGTTGTCGTAGGAGTAATAGAATTCATCCTTTGCTTTTTTGCTGGATACCAAAGTGGGATGTAAGCACTGATGAGAGTGATGCTACAAATATAGTTTGAAAATGTTGTCGTAGGAGTCATAGAATTCATCCTTTGCTTTTTTGCTGGATACCAAAGTGGGATGTAAGCACTGATGAGAGTGATGCTACAAATATAGTTTACTTGTCTGCTGGATCTAGTGACTGGCCTGAAAATGTTGTCGTAGGAGTCATAGAATTCATCCTTTGCTTTTTTGCTGGATACCAAAGTGGGATGTAAGCACTGATGAGAGTGATGCTACAAATATAGTTTACTTCAGGCCAGTCACTAGATCCAGCAGACAAAAATGTTGTCGAAGGAGTAATAGAATTCATCCTTTGCTTTTTTGCTGGATACCAAAGTGGGATGTAAGCACTGATGAGAGTGATGCTACAAATATAGTTTACTTGTCTGCTGGATCTAGTGACTGGCCTCAAAATGTTGTCGTAGGGGTAATAGAATTCATCCTTTGCTTTTTTGCTGGATACCAAAGTGGGATGTAAGCACTGATGAGAGTGATGCTACAAATATAGTTTAGTATTGAGGTGAGACTTCTGGAGATTGATGTCTTGATGGCAAACCCAGCTTATTGTGTTTCCCTTCTGGGTGACCTGTTTGTTGACACCCTCCTCATCAGGCACAATGCGTCACGAGAGAGCCAGTTCAGTCACCGACTGCTCGACCATGCAAAAAATAGTACCAGATTAGCATGATTACTGACAGCAGGCACGTGACCTGACCATTTACAGTGAAGAAAATATCACATAAATACTAAAACTATAATAATATAATGTAAACACGAGTAGGACATTTTAATAGCATATATTTTATAAATCAGAATATAATTTATTGTTTTCACGCAGACGTCTAGATACAATAATTTATTCTTGTCCAGTTATAACTGATATACATAAGCACATATACGCTCACACAAATACCGGGGTTGGCCAAAAATAGAAACATCCAATAAAAGTGTCTTATAAATATGTTGTTCCACTGTTGGCTGTTAAAACTCATTTAGTTCACTATAGTCGAGCATCTGCAACATTCCGAAAGTTAAGGAATTAGATTCCATCACTTCGACAACACAATTTAATAACACAGGATGGCGATCTCGATGACTCTTGATGATCTTCTGACAGATGAGACATGTGGGTGATCGCCCTGCTATAATAGCATTTCATATTGTTCCTCTCACAAAGCCAAAAAGTTGTACAATTTGAGTCACTAACGCATCTATTAATCAGACTCCTATTATCTGTACACGTTGAAAGTCAGTTAAGTTACACTTCTTTCCCATTTCCTTAGCATCTACGTGAAATGTAGTTTACATATATTTATTTAATTCAGATCGCCTGCCTAAGAGGTCACTGCAGTAGCTAGTCCCTTTAATTTTTGGGAGAAGGATTTTTAAACAGGTTTCTGTTTTTTGTTCAACCCCTATACAAATATATAAACTACAAAAAAGTACAGTTTCTCCAGTCATCCACCAAACTATTACTGAAACGCCAGGGTACAAAAAACAAAACAAACAAAAACAGATGATTTACGGGTTTAGGTTCGTAACTAAATAAGCATCGTCAGCAGCCAATCTTTGGCATAATAGTTACCTCTTAATTACTAACTCCCTGCCACACTTACTATCAGTAAATAATCACCACGTTTGGACTAAATACAAGTATCTGATTGGTACTGCTGCAGTTATTCTCTCCCTACCCCCACCCCATAGTTTTACCTTTTATCGTTTTTTTACATCTGGCGCAGTTTTACTTTTTCTCCTTGTTGATGCACAAATTCTTAAGTGGGAATTCTATTGGCTGTTTTGTGATGCTTATAATTATTTTCCTCTTACGATTTTTGTGCTTATGTTTGACATTCAATGAATAAACGTGTTGCCGGTGTTTAACGTGCTTCAATAACAGGCAGCAACAGTATAAAAAATAAAAGAGTCAAGTGGTGTTGTTTTATTAATTCAAAAGCTAAACGCATAAAAAAGTTTTTTTACATCAACAATTTTTATCAAGTCCGAAAATGTTACATCGTAGAAGCTATCAATCTGAATATACAAATTGCATCAACGCAATAGCCTAATTATAGACACGATTAAAATGTTGACCACATTATCTTGAACACAGGGCTTCAAGTG
The DNA here is from genome assembly GCF_000517525.1 of Limulus polyphemus. Classification (NCBI taxonomy): domain Eukaryota; kingdom Metazoa; phylum Arthropoda; class Merostomata; order Xiphosura; family Limulidae; genus Limulus; species Limulus polyphemus. The sequence continues at coordinate 23,782 of NW_013670455.1, read as the reverse complement.
TCACTGTTTCTGTATCCACTGAAGCAAGATACATAATAATTTTAATCAGATACATTTTAGAAACAACACAAGCCATTTACAACAATCTAACGTTGACACAAATGTATAAACGTTAAACTATCAGAAGTTCAATTTCTTCACTCAAGTGTATTTTGTTTCAATATGAGCAATCTAAATATGGATCTTACATTTACGATGTGTAAGTGATATTTTTATGGCACTATATACATACTGATTGTCAACAATAAAATATATTTAACAAAAACTGAACTCTACTAGAGTGGTGTATATAAGATAAATGGCAATATCCCTCGTTTGGTTCAAGAAACCACAGGATATTAGTTACTTTTCAGTCGAATCATTATGTATCGTTTCGGTTAAAGAAACCACAGGATATTATTTACTTTTCAGTCGAATCATTATGTATCGTTTTGGTTCAAGAAACCACAGGATATTATTTACTTTTTAGTCAAATCATTATGTATCGTTTCGGTTCAAGAAACCACAGGATATTATTTACTTTTCAGTCGAATCATTATGTATCAAAAGTAAATAATATCCTGTGGTTTCTTGAACCAAAACCAGAAATTTTAAAACTTCTCTTGAATCCAAGTTTAGCTAATGTAGTGATAACGGTTCGTTTTAGTAAATGTTTTGTTGCTATTGTTTTGTTTTAGGGGTAAATATACTAATAGATACAAAAAACTATCAATCGCTGTATTTTGGTGGTACTTCATAGCTCTGGGAACTTTTCGTATCGTTCTGATTTTGAGGTTCGGATGCTGATGATGCCTTATGATGAGGGAAGTATACGTACTGCTGACGATAAGACGGTTCACGACTTGTAGGGTACTGTTCATAACTCCAGTCTTCGTAATTTTCTGCTTGGTGGCCATAGCTGCGTAGCTCAGAATCATATGTGTTCCAGAGTTGCGTAGACTCGTAGTTATTCCACAATTCATTATTTTCATAAGAATTCCACGGGATGTCGCTGTACTCAGTAGACGGAGAGCTATAGCTGGACAACGATAAACTATTGTATCCAGACGTGCTACATAAAACAAAAACAGTTAATTATACTCTGATTTATAATATGTCTGCGTAAAAGAAACAAAAACTCGTGATATAATTATTTATGGAAAAACTTAACTAGTTTAGGCCACAGAATAAAGATTATATACAATCGGACAAAGATCTAAATTTTAAAATAATGAAGTGACTGAAGCAAATATTAGCATTTAAAAATATACAGGAAGTGTAAATAGTTCATTTGATAAATCGAGAATTTTCAGTTTTCGCTAAGTAAAAGTAGGTTTATAACTACATCCATATCATGGTCAGTTGGAACTTACAATTTCATACAGTATCAGCTCTCATCAACTTTGTGGAGCCTTTATTCGACATATTATTAAACGTCAACTGCACGTGTCTAGGTGTACGTGATTTTTGAATTACTCTAACGATTTTTGGCAATACTATTGAAAATTTTTCATGTATATTATTTACCACCCACATAATATATTTACAAATCTAAGAAAGAATCGTGATAAATCCCCAATAATGATGGATCAGGGGCTCTTGAAGCTTTCAAGTTCGACTGTACTGATTTATATTAAAACTGGTATTAACATATAAGGTGTCTCTGAAAATTATAATCTAAATAACCAAAATTCAGATTTTGAAAATGTCTGAGTCCGAGCCTCCAAGTAGGGGTCAATAGGGCTAGGGAGACTTTCAGGACTGGATTTATGGACTTATATGAAAATTATCATTGTTATGTAAAGAATGGTATGACATCTATGTTTTTACGTTGAGCCTCCCCTGGTGGGGATTTGTACAAAACCGATTTACTTGAATGTTTACAAGAACATATAAATAATTGTTCAAAATACGGTGTACGATTGTTTGTTTTTGAATTTCGTGAAAAGCTACACGAGGGCTATTTGCGCTAGCCGTCCCTAATTTAGCAGTGTAAGACTAGAGGGAAGGCAGCTAGTCATCACCACCCACCGGCAACTCTTGGGCTACTCTTTTACCAACGAATAGTGGGATTGACCGTCACATTATAACGCCCCCACGGCTGAAAGGGCGAGCATGTTTGGTGTGACGGGGATTCGAACCCGCGACCCTCAGATTGCGAGTCGAGCGCCCTAACCACCTGGCCATGCTCGGTGTACGAAATGTTACTTGTTGTTTTCCATGATTCTTCTTGAGTATATGACTAAAATACGTATATATAAAAGAAAAACTTACCTGACACTCACAGGAATGGGAATGGGAATAAAAACAGCATGTTTCAATCTCAACAGAAGTTTTAGACCAAGGAGTTTACCCAGGGTTCCGTGAACTTGACGGGACACCATTAAAAACGTCACACAAGAAATGAGGAAGACACGCAATAGTTTTACGTTCTTCATTCTTCAGAAAAAGAAAAAAATAACAAATACTAAGACACATGTGTTTATATTTTTATACTAAATACACTGATAGGTTATTTTAGTATTTTGACCAGTTCTTATGAAGTGTAAATTAATTGCATCCGAGCAACAAGACTCACGTGTAGACTCATGAGAATTTGTCAAAATGAGGTCACTTGTTAATAAAACCTTATATACATATATAACCTGGTTTTTCAACAATGCTATTTCATCGTGTGAATTATGTAAGAAAATACGAACTGTGTAATTTTCTCTAATAATCTAGTCTCTCTTGTCGATGATGCAATTGGTTATTTTTACAAGTAATTTGAAGTGACAGAAAGTTACATTTAAATACTAAGTCACTTCTGGCAAACAGGAGTTGCAGTTCATAGAAAAACAAACGAACATTAAGACCTCAAAATATAACACATTATACAGTTGTAACGACGCTTAATATTGTATTTGAAATTGTATATATATATATCGTTTCAAAGTAATGTTGAAAAGTATTTTTTAATTCTGAACTCTCAGTTTACTTAATATTATATTCTTAAACAAAAACCATCAGTGATTACGTCACTACCAATAATCTGCTCTAGTAAGTTTATACGTGAGAGTTTTACGACTTGGCATCAAAATAATAAAAAACAACATACCAACACACACACCCACAAACAAAATGAGCATCTCGAAATCATGGTACAAATATCTCGATAAAGTTTGTGTACCGGACAGTCTCATGTCGATCAGAGTTATACCAGTTTTACGATTTATCAAAGCTAAAACTTCGAATTACAAATTGTGAGAAAACTTATATTTTACAAGCTAAAAAGTCCTCACGTAATGGTCGAGTATCAAATATAAAGTTTACATCATGCGTCTGGTAACAAAGGTTATTGGAAAACATACTTACAATGTTGATATTGTAACAAAGAATGGAATACAGTCCAACCCAAACCCAACAAGGAGAATCTTATATTTTATTGGCTTACTCAAGGAACGGTGATCCTTTATATACTTGCTAGAATTACTTACAACATCTACTGGCCTGCTTATACAGCAGGTTTTAATACCGAAAACTTCAGAAACTAAAATAGAGAAGACCTTACGAAACTCATCCATTATTTTGTGTGTGTCCTTTCTTCAGATCGATGCTGACGATGACCAAGCACATCGTTGACCTCATAATGTAGCTATAACAAATATACTGTCAAGGGCCTTCACCTCGCATGGTCAAAATTTTGTCAGTCATTGCTTTTTTTTTTTATCCTTGCAATACAAGCAGACGAAATTTGTGTTAAGAAATATTTACATCTCATAGTAAAAACCAAATCGTTTCATCTAGCGCATCTATTCACAGTTTAACGTTTTCAGTTAAGAACGATTGAAATTCTATACTTTGTTACCTTACTTTAGTGTTTGCGCCCGGCATGGCCAGGTGGATAAGGCGCTCGACTCACAATCTGAGGGTCGCG
>NW_013670455.1:3903-18900 GCF_000517525.1 Limulus polyphemus | reverse complement strand
AAGAGTTGGCGGTGGGTGGTGATGACTAGCTGCCTTCCCTCTAGTCTTACACTGCTAAATTAGGGACGGCTAGCGCAGATAGCCCTCGTGTAGCTTTGCGCGAAATTCAACAAACAAACAATATTATTTGGTTTAACTTAAAGCCACATTGGGCTATTTGCTGCGTCCACCGCTGGGAATCAAAACCCGGATTTTAGCGTTGTAAGTTCATAAGCTTACCGGGGGAGAAGTTTAGATAAATGGTATGAATAAAGTTAATTGAAATGAATGTAACACCAAGCATATAATTTCAGAGAAGGTAAATAAATATTCAAAGAAGAATTGGTAGCTACATGTTTAATAGTTGATATTCTTCTGCTTCTGTTTCTTATAACTTTTTTATCCCTGTTTACAACAACGTATATCACAGTCATTAGGAAAACAATTAGGTATAGCATCATTAAATAAACACACTTCCCAAGGTGGCGCACGGGAATAACTGGATAATAAACTAATATAAATATCTAAGTTATTGCATTTATGTTCATCTTCATAAAAGAACAGTGTCTTAGGGTGCGCGTCAATAGAAAGTTAGCGTTCGTATTAGTAATGTCCTAATTACTATTTCTTAGTTGAGTAACCCAGCTTGGGAAATGTTCAGTTAAAATCAAAATAAGCAGGCATCACTATAATGGCGATGTTGGGTTACCTTCTGTTTATGTATATGTATAGCGACGTTTATTTTAAATGTCACAATGGCGATGTTGGACTACCTTCTGTTTATGTATATGTATAGCGACGTTTCTTTTAAATGTCACAATGGCGATGTTGACTACCTTCTGTTTTATGTATATGTATAGCGACGTTTCTTTTAAATGTCACAATGGCGATGTTGGGCTAACTTCTGTTTCTGTATATGCATAGCGACGTTTCTTTTAAATGTCACAATGGCGATTTTGGGCTAACTTCTGTTTCTGTATATGTATAACAACGTATCTTTTAAATGTCTCAAGAGTTGTTTATTTTCTTTACTTCACAATGGTATAGATTCATCACCGTTTTTATTTCCTTCATGTCCCACCTTTTAATCCAAATGTTTTTAATACTGTATATTCATACATTATTTCCAATATACTGAACTTATTCGCCGCGATCCAAGGCCAGTGTTAAACCAAGTTAACTTATAATTGAAAATTCATTCTTCAAAGTGAGAATATATATGTATATATATCTGTGTGTGTGTAAAGGAAGAGAGAAAAAGAGATGTCTTCATATATATACTTATACAAAAATCATTCGTCTTTAAGTCACGCTTCCTTCAGCCTCTATTTCCACCTTTAAAGTGTTTCAACGTAAAAGGCTCCTAGTTTACCCAAGTATCCATTCAAACGTTAAGTTATACAGGATTAGGTGCGGACGTCCGAACCTTTGCCCTGCCGAGACACAGCTGTCAAGCTGAGGCATAGCGCCTCGTCATCACGTCTGTGGAGGCTGTCATTAACGCAGGACGTGGTCGAGGGCAAATTGGCACTTGGCAACCCTAAACACAGTAATTTCTTCACTAACGTATCATTAGGCGCAGCTCTTGGTGAACCAATTATGTTGAATAATTAATTCGGTCAGACAACTGAAAACTTTCTCAATATATAATACAGGATGAAGAAACAACAGCTGACTAGGGTCTTCACCTGAAAAAGTCTTCACCATAACTTGGTGTGTGTACCTTGAAGTGCACGTTAAATATATCTACGTACGGTTACATAAACTTACTACATCAAATTTAGATGTGAAGACATAAATTATGTCATGAGTAAAATTTATGCTTTTTTTTTACACTTGAAATAAATCACTTTACCTTCTAATCAGCGCCACTCAGCGGCTTTCATGAAGACAAAATGTGTTATTTACATCTAAAACATTTCTATTCGTATTTTATGTCTTCACATCTATCTATCTGTCTGTCTCTCTATCTATGGTTGAGAAATGTTCACTTTGTAATAGGTTTAGCTAGCCTTAATATATTAGAAGTTTATTTTTTATTTGTTTTAGCGCAGAGCTCACAGTGGTCTATCTGTACTCTCTCTACTGCAAGGAATCAAACCTCGGTTTCTAACTTTGTAAGTCCGTTAATTCACCACAAACCCACCGGAAAGTATTTAATAAAATATGCTAGCTATTCATTTATATATTTCAAACAGACATAGCCCTGCATAGAAATACGACGACCAAAGGACTGGCTAGGCTTGAAATGAACGTCTTAGAATAAAACTGTATAAAATATTTGTGCTATCTCAAAAAGTTTTTTTTATAGTTTACAGCTTGACAGTTCCTATGTAGGTTACGTCCTATTGGAGGGGGTGATGAACGAATCATTCCGATCTTTGGAAAATGGCGACTTAATTCTTCTTGTTATGTATGGAAAGTACTCCTAATCAAAACATGAAAATCATATACATAGATATACCATTTAAGTTAACGAAAATCTGACAGCAAGATTTCTCTTTATTTATGAACTATTTAGGAGAAAGTAATTGTCATCTACTATGGGCAACATTGTAGTGTGTGAAAGAACTGTTGTGTATCAGCTGTTTCACATACCACAAAACTACTGATGAGTACACAACCGCTGTTTCACATACCACAAAACTACTGATGAGAACATAACAGTTTTTTTTTCACATGCCACTTAGTTACTGATGAGTACACAACAGTTGTTTCATATACCACATAGGTCCTGATGAGTACATAACAGCTGTTTCAGATAGACATAGCTACTAATGAGTACACGACAGTTGTTTCACATACCACATAGATATTGATGAGTAAACAACAGTTGTTTCACATACCACATGGGTAATGATGAGTACACAACACTTGTTTCACGTACCAAGTAGGTACTGATGTTGTGTACTCATCAGTAGTTTTGTGGTATGCGAAACAAATGTTTTGTACTCATCAGTAGCTAAGTGGCATGTGAAACAAATGGTTTGTACTCATCAGTAGCTAAGTGGCATGTGAAACAAGTGTTGTGTTCTCATCAGTAGCTAAGTGGCATGTGAAACAAGTGTTGTGTTCTCATCAGTAGCTAAGTGGCATGTGAAACAAGTGTTGTGTTCTCATCAGTAGCTAAGTGGCATGTGAAACAAGTGTTGTGTTCTCATCAGTACCTTTGTGGTATGTGAAACAGCTGTTGAGTACTCATCAGTAGTTTTGTGGTATGCGAAACAAGTGTTGTGTTCTCATCAGTAGCTAAGTGGCATGTGAAACAAGTGTTGTGTTCTCATCAGTACTTATGTACCAACTTTACAAAGCTAAAAGGTGAACATATAATGATTTTATTCACCCGTCATCATGATGCAAAATGGAATTCATATGTTATCCAATTAAGTATGTCACTAAAATGATGTTGAAGGATTGTGTCAACCATAGCGTTAAAAATAGGTCAACTGAGAGTCGTATAGCAGCCGTTTTCATCACTCCACATTAGTACAAGTTACATAATATGATATTAGCGGCACTGGCAGATGGAAAAACGTGCAATCCACAAGATCCTTTTGTCTTTGCACTACGTGAGTGTGCGGCACTTGCAATAGATAAGAAACATGATTAGCAATGGTTTGTGGACAGATGAAACCCATTTCACACTACATGGACATGTAAACATTTGCAGCTGCACGATTTGGTCGGAAGCTAAGCTACATGTAATTGAACAGCAACCTTTATAGAACTAAAGAGGAAAAATTAATGTTGAAATCAAAGGTGAGTCACTATCTATTTCAAAGCTTTACATTCACATTAAACACAAACATCTTTGTATGAATGACTAAATAGTTTATTGGAATAATGCTTTTTAAATCATGGCCTTTTTTCAACAACTAGTGATCGTTATGTTTATGTGGGTAATTTAAAGCACTTATCCAAAAAGAAATACTGGGACAAATGATAAATAATAAACAATTATCTCTAAACATATTAAGAAGTGAACAATTAATAATAACATTTTTAGGGGAATGAAACAGTTTTAGAAGTAATTCAGTTTTAAACACTTATGTCTCAAGTTGTATTATGAAATTTCCTCAGAAAACTAGAAAGCAAAGTACACTCTTAGATAAACCTGCTCCCTGATTTCCCTCTTCTCTGTAACACACAAAAAACACGATATTATAATAAAGCACGATTTCATAATATTGGTTGAGAAAAATTATACATAGTTGTAAAAAATTAACACGTTTAAGAAATTAGAAGCACAATATCGGTATAATGTTCCTAATAATCAGCTAGTACCCATTGGTTTTGAACGATTGTATGGTCATTCATGTTTTGTACTGATAAGCTCTGTGTATTTAAATAGCAAACGACTGTATATTTTGTAAGTAATGACTTAGTTAGTTCCATCAAATATTATTGCATATAATGCTTGAAATAATCTTGTAATAATTGTTTGATTTTAGAATTCTAGTTATATAGATTATCTTGCATTGTTGGCTTGGTGTATACTTCTAGGACTAACATGAATCTCTTAAAATGGCCTAACCACTTTAAGTATTGGAGTAGATATGTGGCAAAAATGGCATGAAATGCTCAGTTTTAGCAGAAAGCATGAAAATAATATATAGTAGTTTTACGATTTACTGATTTAAAAAAACGAAAATTGGAAATCGTATAAGTTCAAGTCGAGAATATTTTGAATTTAAATAACTACTTTGGCACTGGTCCATTACTACATGCACATTTATGCCATATTTTCTTAAAATGTAATCCAAAATACCCACATTCCTGGGTTTTGCTCCACATCTTTTACAAGAAAAACTTAAAGTTTAGAAATATTTCTACAAAACATACAATTCGATTTTGGTGCAATAACGAGATGGTTAGTGCAATAATGAGTCAAGTGCATTTGCTCCTTCCTTCTAAGTTTAAATAAAAATGACACGATGAATTACCATGTTTAGATTGTGGGTAGAAAATCTCAAATAAAACAATAACTGCACTTGAATTTTAAGTACATGCTTTCCTTGGCAATTTTAAAATGTGTCTTTCCTCAAGACTAGGTCAAGTGCACATTTAAACACTAATGAGCCAATTAACATTATCATAATGTTCTTATGATTGGCAAGACTATGCTCTATTCTTTGAAACTAAGTGTTAGAAACAATTACCCTGTTTTAGTAGGACAATGAGTTTCAAACTTTTCCCCAAAGACAAAAGAGAGCAGGATAAAGAACAGTTTCAGCTAAGACGAAACTAGAACAGCATGTCCAGAATATTCTGTTTTTTGATGATAAAAACTGAAACATAAAATCTCTGTTTATGACTTTTAGCTATTACTGCCACATACGTTGTAAAAATATTTGACCAAAGACTGCTAGTAAGAACGTTGTATATTAGTTATTAATTCATGAGTGAGATAAACATAGCTAGTAGGGACTAAATATCCTAGGCACAGGGAAGGTAGGTAGGATAGGTGAAGGAAGATCAAAATATGTTCAAGTTCAGTAGAGAAAATAATCCGAGAATTACATAAGTTAGCCAACTATGAAGAATTCAAACCTACCACACTCAATATCACTTGACTCAATACAATATGAACTATAGTGTATTAATAGTATCTATGATTTATTTTCAAAAAGTTGTGGTGGCTTTGTCAATAGAGGTCGTAGTGAACAAGCTTATTATTGGAGTCAACATTAAGAGATTCCATACCATATGTAGTGAAATGAACGTTCAGTGATGTCTTGTATCCTATGTAACAGAAACTTGTGCAAGTTAACAGATTGGATATTATATGCTTTCTATCAGGAAAGCTCAAATGCTGCGTTGACAGAGGCAAGCGAGGTCAGAAATTAATCCCAACCAAAAGGTTTGTTTGTTTATAGAATTTCACGCACAGCTACTCGAAGACTATCTGCGCTAACCATCCACAATTTAGAAGAGATAGATTAGGGGGAGCAGCTAGTCAAGACCACCCACCGGTAACTCTTGGGCTACTCTTTAAAAAGAAAAGTAGGTTTGAATGTCACATTATACCATCTCACCCACGGCTGAAAGGGAGAACATGTTCAGTGATAGGATTCAAACTAGTGACCCCCAAATTACGACTCGAGTTTCATAATTCCAGTCCAGGCTTTCCAACAAAATATTACAAGGCACAGGTTAAAACCTTAGAGAGTTATGACTTGGATAGCTTCCCATTAGGCTTAAACATACCCAAATTTCCATAGTTCGATACAAAAATTTGTAAAGGGGGCTTAAACAGGTTATTAACCTGAAAGGATTAAATGCACTTGTCATAGAAGCGAGGAGGGGCAAACTAATTTAAAAAAAATGACGTATACCCTCTCCATCTTATCCATGATACGTTCATAATTTCAATGAGATGTTTTTTTTAACAACATGCTGCCCAAAGGATTCGAAATCAGCGGAACTTGAAACCCTTATTTACAAAACTTCCAGCTTTCTGTTCAAAATTAAATATATGTTTGTCACAAATCCAACCATATAGCTGCTGATTCAATATAATTTAATTATTATAACGTTTGTCACAAATATATGTTTGTCACAAATCCGACCATATAGCTGCTGATTCAATATAATTTAATTATTATAACGTTTGTCACAAATATATGTTTGTCACAAATCCGACCATATAGCTGCTGATTCAGTATAATTTAATTATTATAACGTTTAATTTTCTAGTTTATTCATTCAGAAAAGATTCAGTACTTATAGTCAGTTTCTTAAACTGGACTGTTTGTACTGTATATGTAAATTATTTTCGTTCTGATTTATAGACTTAGTCAGAATACTTTTAATCTGTTATTATAAACAGTTTGACTCTGATTACATGTTATCGCAGCCAAACGTGATTTCATTAATTAGGCCTAATATTAATAAGATGAGAATAATGAAACATTTCCATAGTAACCATTACAACTGAACAAATTTTTATACGAATGAATACTGGGCGAAACGTCACTTTGGCTGTCTGAGCATGTTGCATTTGATCTCAAGTAGCACCCACACTGTAGGACGTTGGATCAACTCCACCCTATCACAGACGCTATTATTATCACAGTGAGACACTACCCAACTCATTATTGTTATTACATACAATATGTTGTTAATGTATCTAAAATTACTTTGAATACCATTACGGAAAGAAAGTTCTTACTATGTATAAGTAATACACAAGTACACGATTTTTGTCAAATGGTTAGCATGTATTAATTTAATTCTTAAAATAGTTTGCATTTTTTTTTCTATTTTTATCATTAACAAAACATAGTTTCTCGGTGGCTTAGCGATAAGCTTCAGGGCAAACAACATTAAACTTAGGAGTTCGATCTTCACGCGTAGCTTTGTGAATATATACATATTTTTTAAAATTAATTTAAACAGTTTTTGGTAAATATTTAGTGATGTGTAGAACATAAAAAACTCATATACATGTGTTTGTTTGTTTTGTACTCGTTAAATGAGTAAACCTTTTACTGAATACACGTGGAATTCCTATTTTCAATTTCTTTATTTCGTAATTCTGAACGATATCTACGCCATCTATCAAAGCGTTAGTGAAATATGAATCAGGCATCGCTTCTATGGACTTAAGTTGAGCTGGTGTACGTGGGTATGAAGCGTGGTCACATGCGTTCCGGTTGGTTTGTACATAGAATTATCTGGTTTCATGTTTAATGCCTTATTATCACATATTTCGGTTGTTTTGGCAGTCATATGATGAACATTATGTTTATTTTCATACAGTAATCTTACCACTTTACATAAACGGGGAAGATGTTATTCTGTTAATCAAGAACAAATTGAATTGTTTGGAGAAACACGATATCTTGATGTTGGTTGATTGGTTGAGATGTACGATAGAAAAGGTCAAAACATTTTTTTTTGGTGTATGTAATTGGTCTTATGATTACGATTATGCGACAGTGCATCCAGTTTTTCTCCTCTGGTTTATTGTCCAACATTTGGTTTGATTAGTATGTTGCAACCATTTTTATTATTGGAGATGGATAGCACGTGGGTTCACATTTGGGTGGAATGTTTGAGATGTGGATTGGTTCTGTTGTGGTTTGTAGTCATATCTTTCCTTTGTTTCATACAGTGATCATCTACCGACTGGTGTGAATTCAGCCTCAAACCATACTTCTGCCACACAATTCACGATCCAAGATATAATAAAACTCACTGAAGAAAATATGGATCAGCCCTAGATAATATTCCCACCTAATATTAATAATAACACTGAAAAGTCAATACCCATTGGCCACTACTCTTAGTAAACCACCGAATGCCTTGCAAAAACAGCAGACAGGTGTATTCCATAATACACCCAACACAGAAATTACAACAGTTATCAACCAAACTCGGACATTATCAATGATATTAAAGAACACAGAAGACGCTCAAAATCAAATAACTAAATCATTTAAGAAATATTATACGTCATGAGATTAATAGATTAAAGAGAGATAATTGGAAGAACTTTTGCTCCGAACATGATGCCAAAATGGACACTAAATAGTTCTGTAGGCATCTTAAACTTAACAAAAGCTGTTATGTTAACAGTACAAACTATCAATCCAGGTGGATAAGGCGCTCGACTCACAATCTGAGGGTCGCGGGTTCGAATCCGCATACCACCAAACATGCTCGCCCTTTCAGCCGTGGGGGCGTTATAATGAACTCTTGGGCTACTCTTTTACCAACGAATAGTGGGATTGACCGTCAGCCGGTGGGTGGTGATGACTAGCTGCCTTCCCTCTAGTCTTACACTGCTAAATTAGGGATGGCTTGCGCAGATAGCCCTCGTGTAGCTTTGCGCGAAATTCCAAAACAAACAAACAAACTTTAGTGTTTAAATTCTTCATTGAACAAACTATATATATATTGTTTCCTTATACATATTCATCGAATCAAATTCCCCAAAAGCGTTACCCTTATTAGGAAATAAAGATGCTTAGCTACTTAAAGAAAGACAACTAGATACACGAAGAAGAGGAGAAAGCAAAATAAACGTAAGGTGTAGTATATTGAATGTAGTGTTAAGAAAAGGGCACTAATGTGACTGAAAATGGTTATTAAAGTTATTGCATAAATGCACCAAAAAGTTGAAAATATTTATCAACTTAGCTACATAAAGTCACTATTGTGAATGAAAACGGTACTCAGAGTGACTAAAGTCACTAACAGACGGAAAATAATTATGGAAATAGCCAATAAAGGAACTAATATTACTGAAAACAGTGTGAGAGGGATTAAATAAAGTCACTAATAAGCTGAAAATAATTATCAAAGTAACTAATAAAGGCATTAATGTGACAGAAAACAGTGCTTATTGTAATTAAATGAAGGAAATTAGGCCTAAGCCATGGATACCATATTAGTTATATAGAGACACTAATGTAAAACCTGTGATTAGAATAACTACGAAAAAGAAACTAAAACGACTGAAAACACTTCCCAGAATAACTACATAAAGGCACTAACATGGACTGAAATAAAGATTGCAGTAACTACATATATATATAAAGCACGAAGACAACGTTAAAATAGTGTCGGAATAGTTTTTAAAAAAAGCATTAAAAGTGCCTAAAAATATGCGATTTGAATGAATACGTAAAGAAATTACAGTGACGGAAAATAATTACAAGTATAATTATAAATATAATAAAACAATGCTTAAAGTGACTCATAAAAGCACCAAGAAAATTTCAAACTCTACAACTAAAGCACAACGTTTAGTCCAAAAAAATAACAAAGGTGACTAATTAAATAAGATAAATAAAAATAATAAAAACGTGATTTAACTAACTTCATAAAAACCATCAGAGTAACTGAAATAGTAACGGTATAAAATCATAAAAGTAAAAATAGTGATCATAATTATTTCATAAAACGTTTAGAGCAAATGAAAACGCTAATTCGTTCTCTCTAAATATGTTCGGAGTAAACAAAGAGATATGAACTACATAGAATAATAAGAGGAGGACCGTTCTCTTTAAATATTTTTAGATTACCTATACAAACAACGACTTATTAAAGTACGTAAAATAATAAGAATAAGACCCATCATCTCTAAATATTTCTGGAGTAACTATGTAAACAACGATTTGAACTACACAAAGTAATAAGATGAGGCCCCGTTCATAAGCTCTTATAATGATTACGTATACATATGTAGTTCGTAAAATAATAAGAATAAGAAGACCCATCATCTCTAAATATTTCTGGAGTAACTATGTAAACAACGATTTGAACTACATAAAGTAATAAGATGAGGCCCCGTTCATAAGCTCTTATAATGATTACGTGTACATATGTAGTTTGTAAAATCATAAGAGGTGGACCTATCCTCTCTAAGTGTTTCTGGAGTAACTATGTAAACAACGATTTGAACTACATAAAATAATAAGATGAGGCCCCGTTCATAAGCTCTTATAATGATTACGTGTACATAAGTAGTTCGTAAAATAATAAGAGGACGACCTATCCTCTCTAAATGTTTCTGGAGTAACTATGTAAACAACGATTTGAACTACATAAAATAATAAGAGGAGGCCCCGTTCATAATGATCTTATAGTGTTTGTTTGTTTGTTATTAAGCACAAAGCTACACAAAGGGCTATCTGTGCTCTGCCCACCACGGGTATCGAAATCCAATTTTTAGCGTTGTAAGTCAGCAGACATACCACTTTGCTACAGAGGGGGTGATCTTATAGTGATTACGTGCATATATATATATAGATCGGCATGCGGATTTACCGTACACATTTAGTCACTGTGCTCTTTTATCAACCAACATAATTTGAAGAGCTATGAAGTAGTAAGTTTATTTCTATATAAAAATGTGTTAATTTTTAAAACTTTTGTAGGTTTGTAGGCAGTCCTATAGAGTATTAAAGTAAGGACCTCGTAAAAGAAAAATTACGTTTAGAGTCTAACTTTGTTTTCACGTGAGATGAAATTTATAGCTTCTAATATCGCATAACAGAGCCAAAAGGCTTTAGTTTTTCGGCAGCCTAAACTAGCTCAATAATATTAGTTTTGGTGGTTCAAAATAACCACCTCACACTAAACTTTATGAAACGACATTTAAGACATAGCTGGTGGGCTAAGAAATTGGTTAGTAAACACACTCGTGTTTTTCCAAATACGAAATAATATTAATGATATTTTTGTCGTCTACTGCCGTTATTATCAATGTTGTTTAAAGCCACAGACAGGAATTTTAATCACAACATGGAAATCTATTACATATTTGCTGCCACCACCTCGGATTTCTTTAACATTGTGCTTAATAACAAACATCTAATTTACTACAGGAGGTTATGTGTAAACAGTGGGCGTTTTGCAGTAGCTTCTGAACCAATATAATTGTTCATAGTAATATAATAGAACCGTTTGCATAACTATTCCGTTAAGCAGCGTCTTCTTGAATGTAAGCTTGGTAGGTTTAAACTGTAACTGGTATACATACGAACGAAGTCTTACTAACTGGTAGAGATAGCAATCATGCCAGTTTCACTCATTATGTCATTATTCACACCATAAATGACATTCCCTTGTAAGTCTTCTGCGTAACTAAATGTGGGCTCTTTCCGTGGACATGGAAATCAAAAATCATTTTGTTTCGTGATACAGAAAATTGAAGAATTCCCGCCACTAGCTAATTTGGAACAAGACCTGCTGTCAAAGGAATAAAAAACATCTATCACAATTAACTTTGTACAAACTGCCTATGAAAAAGTAGACAGGCTATCACTGAAAAATTTCCTCCAACAGAGGATAGCGTCAATCAGCATCTGTTCTCCATCTAATGGTATGGCAGAAAGTTATAATATTGTTGAAGTAAGTCCAGAATGGCACGGAGTTTGGTTCTGTGATGTCCTCAGACGGAACTCTATGAAGTCAAAAATGATGAGCAAGTACCTGTACCCGGGGTATTTGTATTCTGAGCTCTTTAAAAGTATTGTCGACGTTGATATGATGTTAGATGTAAGAAACATTGGTTGTAGTTTAGAGAACACGTCTAGCTATTGGTCAGTTTCTAAGAAATTAGGGGACTACAGCACTCTAAGTCATAAGAACATTATTGGAATGAGCAACCTTCTTCTAAGTTCAGCGGTATGGAGACAACTAGACCTCCTATGGTTGCGAAACGTCACAATCTGATATGCAGGAAAGGAGCAATATCAAGAAGCAAGGGGAATGTTCAGCGTGGGTTTCAGGAATGAGTATAAGAGACAGGGGTTCAACCAAGAAAACTCAGAGATGTGAGACAGAATGAATAAACCGAGAGAAGCGAAGGAAGAGAGTAATATGCTGCCAGTAAGAAACAAAACTTAGTTCTAAATCTATGTGTTGAAAATTAGTGTAATAAATATGTTTACATTGGTAGGAGTACAAAAAACAAAGTGGATGGACTTAAGAAAGGAAAGCACAGTGCAAGTTGTACGATCGTAACAGATATTTATAACAATACTGTCAACAAGTTTCATGAACCCGATGCTTTAAATATTACTTTTAGCTATACATACGAATCGTATACTGTTGTTTTATGTATCATTGTCTTTAGTTGGCCTCCGTTGTTGAAGAAATGTTAATAGAGTCCATGTTCGGAACAATAGAGCATAACTTTTCCTGGTTTGACATATGTTAATCGGATGTCAATTAAATACAAATTAAACAACTGTTTCTCTTAAATGATCATTGACAAAAACAAAATGATGTATCTTCCAATTTTATCTTACAACAGTTCTCATCATGAACAACCTCCGATTATCATATCTGCTCTCTTCTCTTTGTGACACATTTTTTGACTTTTTACTCAGTTGTTCTTGACACTGGGCTGGCCCTTGAGGCAGAGACTAAAAGTTACACGTTCTTTTTTTTATGTGAACGACTAAGGAAGGTTGTGATCTAGGCGTTGATCGAGACTAGAATTTTAAAGAGGTATCTAGGCACACTATTATTGAATCGTTTTGGTATTTACAGAGGCAAGTATATGAAGAAAGATACAAAAGTTCAGTTCGATGGATTTCATTCGTCGAAAGTTTCGTACACGAAAATCTTCTAAAGTCAACAATGCGTGCACCAAATTTAAATGTACACTCTATTTATAAGTGAAAGAAACAAACAAACACTGTTGAAACAATTGTTATTCTTAAATCTTTGTACGTTGTAAAGGAATAAAGAAGTTTTATATTTAGTAAGAATAGGCTATGAAATATATTATAAATAGGTTATGAAATAATAAATAGGTTATGAAATAATAAATAGGCTATGAAATAATAAATAGGCTATGAAAGATTAAATAGGCTATGAAATAATAAATAGGCTATGAAATAATAAATAGGCTATGAAATAATAAATAGGCTATGAAATAATAAATAGGCTATGAAATAATAAATAGGCTATGAAATAATAAATAGGCTATGAAAGATTAAATAGGCTATGTAAGATTAAAAATACTATGAAAGAATAAATAGGCTATGAAAGTATAAATAGGCTATGAAAGTATAAATAGGCTATGGAAGTATAAATAGGCTATGGAAGTATAAATAGGCTATGGAAGTATAAATAGGCTATGAAAAATTAAATCAAAACGTACATCACAAAAATTTCAGAAATTCAGATGACAAAAGTCTCTTTTATGCAACTCAGAAACAGTGTTTCGTTAAAATATTTATTTTACATATATTTGTTTGTCGTTAAGAACAAAGCTACACAATGTGCTATCTTTGATGTGTTCATCACGGGTATTGAATCCCGTTTTTAAACTTTATATAAATTCAGACTTAGAGTTAAGCCAATGAGGGACTTTATTTTAGGTAGCCTATAAAGCTGTCATTATTCGCTTAAGTGTGTGTGTGTGTGCGCGCGCGCGCGCGCATAAATAGCTTTAACATAAAGTTTGAATTTTCATTGATCTTAAAATAACAACAATTGAAAGATTCGTTTTAACCTAAAGGGCAAAAATTAAAATAAGTTTAGTATATAACAAAAATTTCAGATATATTCAATTAAACACGAACAAGAACAGTAGGAAACTCAGCTAGTACGTTTTTTTTTTATTGTTGATGTCATTTTGATTTAAAACGTTGCATTTCTCCAATATCCAGACTTTTCTTCACGTTTAAAAAAACGAACATGACCTTTACTTTTTACAGTATAACTTTTGATAATTCTTTATGTGGGAAAATATTAACACTGCAACTAAAACAAGAAAAAAATAAAATGTCAAAAATATAGCATTTTCTTACGAAAAAAAAAAAAAGCGTTACAGATACATTATTTTTTATTTTTGTGTACAGATAAATAGATACACAAAATAACATTTATAATATTTTTGCTTAAATACTGTCTTAAATATATTTATCACTCGTTTTTTTTCTAAAAATATCGGTATTTTATTCGACAAAATAGTTTACAATTTCGGTGTTGACTTGAAAATTCTAGTGAGTGAAAGATTCAACAGTGAAAGTTGTTGTTGTTCGTTTTCAAACACAAAGGACTCTCTGTGCTCTGCTCACCACAGGTATCGAAACCCGATTTCTAGCAGTATAAGTCTGTAGACATACCGCTGTGCCACTAGGGTGCATACAATGAAATATTTTCTTTTTTCTATTTAACAACTAAAGGTTTGTGCATTGAAAGTAGAATATAATGTATATAATGAGAATATCATCAACATATATATTTTGAAGATGCATAAAAATGCTGTAATAGAAAAAAAATATCTCACGTAGAAACACTGGTGAATTTAATAAATAACAAATTCAAATTAGAGCGTTTTTAATGAAATAATGCGTCCATTTCTGGAAGATCTTTAGTTGTTTCAAACATGTGAAATTGTTTGTTTGTTTTGTTTTTTTTTAATTTCGCGCAAAGCTACACGAGGGCTATCTGCGCTAGCCGTCCCTAATTTAGCAGTGTAAGACTAGAGGGAAGGCAGCTAGTCATCACCACCCACCGCCAACTCTTTTACCAACGAATAGTGGGATT
>NW_013670455.1:0-3468 GCF_000517525.1 Limulus polyphemus | reverse complement strand
AGTGGGATTGCCCGTCACATTATAACGCCCCCACGGCTGAAAGGGCGAGCATGTTTGGTGTGACGGGGATTCGAATCCGCGATGTGAAATTGTAATAATTAAGATATAACATGTAGTATGAACCCATTTTTAACATTCAATCCGTATTTGTGTTTATCTTACAGGAAATAAAAATGTATGCACAAAGGCACCTTTTAGTTTACTCTAGGTTTATGATTTGAAAGCTCGCAACTTTGTATATTTTGCAAACAACACCGTAGGTGTGAAAAAAAAAGGTGCGGCCAAAAATGATTCAGTGTGCGACTTGAAGGAATGAAATCAAAATTGGCGGCCAAACTGATAGCTACACTTATAGCATTGATAAGCATTTTACAACAAATATTCAAATCTCAGGTGTCAAAGAAACAAATGTTGACGTTGTACTTAAATAAATATTTTACGATTTTCGAAACAAATATAAACAAGAATCATAATAAAATGTAGGCGAATTCATACCTTGATTTTAAGTGGTGTTTACAATGTCTCATTATATTATGATCTACACCAACGTTTGTTCAGTTGCCTCCCTTAGTATAATTAAAAACACTAACTCTTTACAATAAAATTTACAGTGATTTTCTACTTAAAAACGGGTTCAGAAAGTTATTCACCTTTCTTAAATCATAATGTCATCTGCGTTTCCAAACAAGAATATCTTCTCGTTGTGATTGAACAAGCACATTTGATGTGACTTTCAAATTACGTGTGGGCCTAATTCCTCTGTGTCAATACCACATCACTTATTGATAGTAATCAATGCATTTTCTTCCATTTTACTGATGAGGAGGCTCTTTGGAAGAGTTCACCAAAGACATTATTGACCTCAACCAGTCTCCAACCCTTCTTAAGTCTAATAAAAAAATGGTGCAGTAAAATATATACTCAACAAACTCAAGTAGTCTGGCTTTCACTCTCCGCCATCGAACATGCTCGCCCTTTCAACCGTGGAGGGCGCTATAATATGACGGTCAATCGTTGCTTAAAGAGTAGCCCTAGAGTTGGTGTTAACTAACTGCCTTTCCTCTAGTCTACAACTGCTAAATTAGGGACAGCTAACGCAGATAGCCCTCGGGTAGCTTTGCGCGAAATTCAAAACAAACAAACTGGTTCTCAGAATCACCTTAAAGTACACAAACACCCAAGAATAGGGCAACACACACACATAAAACTTGATAACATAAAACGGACATGGCCCTGGAAAGGAAAGTACCAACAGAAATCATCAACCCCATATCAAACCAGCCAACCAAAAAAACCTGAATCAAAGAAAAACTATAACAACTGTACAGAAGGGAGGAAGGGGTTTACCTGAACCTGATCTTCCCAGGTCGTAAAAACGACCTAAATCCAGATCCGGAGAACGAGCGAACGAAGAAGAATCACCTTAACACTAGGATATTTTCATACATGTATTAAATCTCTATGGACCAGTTATAGCACCTAATTTCAAGTATTACAATGGATTGATGTTGATCAAACATACTGATTCAATTAAAAACAGAATACCGAAAACAGTAGGTTATGAAAGAGGACTAGCTGGTAACAACAGAATTCCCTATGCCAAAAATGTAATATCAATGTACAAAACTTACATTAGATCAGTGTAATATGCTTGTCTTGCAAAGAGAAATGTAGCCAAATTAAAAACTATTCAACTCTTTATTATACGTTCAGCTCTAAGAGTTCTATGATTAACACCCCAAGTTTGTATATAAGTATATTAACCTCCCTATGTTGTCCATATACTCCATCATTGTTCAATCTCCTCTCTCAAAAAAAAAAATCTAAGCAAAAATAACTTCAAGTGCGAACTTAGTAAATCCTTTAAAGCAAATAAAAATGGTATTAAGCATTCTCGCCAATCAATAATTGTTTTGACGGTATTACTAAGACCATTTGATGCTAGTTTGTTTTCTCGATATGTTATTATTCGTTTTATAATTAGATTGTTTGGTTCTATATGTGGATAGCAGTACATGTCAGGCATAAATTGTGTTTTAAATCCATTAAGTTTCATTTTGGTGTTTTGTTTATGTACATGGTTTGACAAATACTGTATGGATTAAATCTAATTAGCTACAGACAATAATGGCCCAGTTAACTTCTCCGAAAGGGGGCCGAAGGTCGCCTGGAATGGTCACCTGTTTTAACCATTCGCACCACTATACAGTAGTGTTTTGTCTGTTAGTTAGTCAGCAGACACTAAAATGACGTCACATAAGGGATGCTTAACGTTGAAATTTATACTGTCGTGGCGCCAGTAAAACGTATGCATGCCATGAATCATGAGAAGAATTATGCACTCTGTAGTCTACGACACAGAATAACATATGAACTTCAAATGCAAGAAATAAAAATATTTGTTGGTCTTAATTTTGGTTTTATTTACTTTTGAAACAGAACACTTTTGGAGACCTGCACAAATACATCTAGTATAATACTCCACCTGTATGTAAAAATCTGCACTAAGATCAAACATGCATCCTATGCTATGAAGGTCTTTCCTATACCTGAGTTACGCAGGCCACATCCACCTTAGCCTGAATCACGTCCCAGACAGAGTATACAGTCTAGAGTAATCTAATATAGGTAATAATACTTCTTTGTACCTTATGTTTATATAAATTGCCAAATATTGAAATAAGAACGTTCATTCGTACAGGGTTTTTTTTTTAACCCTAAAACTAAGTTAAGATGAGGAATCATCTCTGGCTCAAGTAGCGTGTTTCTATTCTTATTTCACCGTGCTGCATGTAGGCCTTCCTTTGACATCACAAACATTAAAAAATAAATACCATAAACTTATGGAATGAGTGCAATCAGTTTTTGTTGCATCACTAGTTGGACATTTAAAAACATCTGACAACAGGCAAGATAAATCCGACACGAGAAAAGCTAATTATGTGAAGCTATTGCTTGAAATTGATTATGTAAACCTGCTGCTTGAATTTGGACAGACACATCACTTAATTAGGTAAAGCTGCTGCTTGAATTTGGACAGACACATCACTTAATTAGGTAAAGCTGCTGCTTGAATTTGGACAGACACATCACTTAATTAGGTAAAGCTGCTGCTTGAAGTTGGACAGACACATCACTTAATTAATTAAACCTGCTGCTTGAAGTTGGACAGACACATCACTTAATTAGGTAAAGCTGCTGCTTGAATTTGGACAGACACATCACTTAATTAGGTAAAGCTGCTGCTTGAAGTTGGACAGACACATCACTTAATTATGTAAAGCTGCTGCTTGAAGTTGGACAGACACATCACTTAATTAGGTAAAGCTGCTGCTTGAATTTGGACAGACACATCACTTAATTAGGTAAAGCTGCTGCTTGAAGTTGGACAGACACATCACTTAATTATGTAAAGCTGCTGCTTGAAGTTGGACAGACACATCACTTAATTAGGTAAAGCTGCTGCTT
>NW_013670454.1:83017-85319 GCF_000517525.1 Limulus polyphemus | reverse complement strand
TTTAACCATATTATATATAAATTAATTTGACAACAAACAAACTAAGTAAACAGTTTCTTGGAAAACTTCAAACCCAATATTACAGTTTTTGATTGTACTAAAACATGGATGATATTTTTTATAAATAATGAATTAAGCTATCTGTTCAGAAAATTAAAAGCTCAAAAGTGAGAGTTTTGACTGTTTTCTTTAACACTAGGTGTTAGCCAACTACTCGGTATCTGATGCTGTCGCCACCTACTACCTATACATGAAGTATGTTCATCCTTTTATATTCGCTTTGTGTACAATCTTACCCATGGAACCCGATGAGGTAAGAGACCTTCATATATATAAATATATAGTATATTTATTACTAGAACAGAAAGTTGTCACTGAATTGCTGTACATACTAATTTACATATGTACATGTTGTTCAAAGAGACCATATAATGTAACAAAGATATAGTATAGCCACTGAGAAGAATGCTTTTAAAAGAAATTCAAGAGTTATGCAACATACTAATGTCTGATGAACAAGCTTAAAGGTTTTATCTATCTTCTTTTACTCCTATTTAAAAGCTTAAGAACCTCTTTTTAAACCACCTCAGTCAACACATTCTGTTAAAAGTTTTCCTTTTCTGCTATCTATAAGCTTTAGAACCTTGTTTGAAACTAAATTGATAAATATGTTGTGTTAAAAACTACTTTTTTCTGTCCCCCCACACAGGTGTTACGTAAAGGCTCGGGGACCTTGTGTGAGGCTCTTTTGATGGTTCAAGCCTTCCATGTAAATATCATTTTCCCGAACAAACAAGAAACAATCTTGAACAAAATGACTGACGATGGCCATGTTTTAGATCAAGAGACGTATGTAGGTGGGCATGTGGAAGCCTTAGAACCTGGGGTGTTTAGGTCCGATCTGCCCTGTCGGTTTAGACTGGTGTGTGTTTGTTCCTATAAAACAAGAAAATGTTATGTACAAGTACCTTTCTTAGCCGTTATACTTTTCTCTCAAAACATTCATCATCACTTGTGTGGAGAAAAAAGGTCTTCAAGCTAAACTTGAAATTAAAATTGTTGTTAAGAAATTGTATGTTATACATCATTAAAAACTATGAAATTCTCAAGGTTATCCCTTCTATGTTTCTATAATAACATAAGCTTTTTATTTGGGAATCCCCTGGTGGCTGAGCAATAAGTTTTAAAACTTATAACACTAAAAACTCAGGTTACGATACCCACAATTGGTGCGGCACAGATAGTCCATAGTAAATGAATACCACTTCATGTTTGATTCCTTTTTGTTTGAAATTATAGTTAATTTCTACTTATAGCTTTGGCTTAATTAATAAATTAATTAATTCATAAAACAGACACTAATAAAATTTTATAACATTTCTCATTACTCACCTGAGTTTATTCACATAATGGATATTGTCGAACTCTAGACTTAAAAGTGGTAAAAATTTTCAACTTTGGGTTTAAGCTTTTAGTATAATTTTGACTTCATTTAAGTGGTCAGCTAGTTTCACACAATATCAGAACTATACAGAGAGTTGAACCTGAATTTAAAATTATCAAGCACTGGCAACTTTTTTACTCAATCTGTACATGCTAGACTATGCACGTGTGCAAAAATAATGTATACGTATCACAAAATACGAGTAGATGGACATATTAAAGACATATTCCTACAGTAGTCTCTGTTCCCAACATTACAAACATTACTTTACATGCCTTCCATATTAACCACTTACAGGTGTTGTTAAATCCACAAGCTGTTTATCCCTTCCTCCCATCACAAGCAAGAAACAGCTGAAAACATGATCTTACTGGTCACAAGTTTCTGTGCGTATAGATTGAAATTTGCTGGTTCCTGGCATCTCTATCTACCACATGCATGCAGTATGTGCTTCATTGACAACAGACATTAAGAACCAGCAAAATACCACCAAAACTCAGAAGAGCTTCTCTGTACATTAAATCCAAACTTCATACATAAAACACCCGGTAAGCTGTTAATCTTTACAGCTGACGACCTTAATAGTATTGATGTCTCTATTATTACCAAAAAATTACCAACCCAGCAGAGTTAGTTTCAATTTAATAGTAAAACAAATGAATTCAAACCTGTGGTTGTTCTGTGGCCATTCGACACATCTCCTCGGGGTCCAGTTCAACAGGATCATACCTTAGTTTAGCCTAAAAAAAAATTGATGAAAATTTGACAAAACAACTAATTACACAAACAAGCTGAACTTCAAAGGTTTACAACTGTGTAAAATTTTCTTAAAAATAACTGTCCACAACTGTGCATGTG
>NW_013670454.1:73240-83007 GCF_000517525.1 Limulus polyphemus | reverse complement strand
ATATAATATGGTTAAAGTAAAACTGTGTTATACATATATAATATGGTTAAAGTAAAACTGTGTTATACATATATAATATGGTTAAAGTAAAACTGTGTTATACATATATAATATGGTTAAGGTAAAACTGTGTTATACATATATATGTTTAAAGAGAAATCTCAGTGTGTAAAAAGTAAAATTGTACTTTTGCTTATTTTTTTTTACACATTTTCCATTTTGTTTACAATAGGCTAAATATGAAGTAATAATATATATATATTTAATTGATTCAATACATGAAACTTCATTGTATTAGGTTCCAGAGGCTTTTCAGAAACTGATAAGTAAAGTCCAAAAGACAATGGGACATGCCATTGAAGAGGAAGAAAGTATTCCACTTGATCAAGTTACAAACTTTGAAGAAGTAAGTTTTATTACTTGTTTTTAATGAAACTTTAGAAAATGTAATAAAGTCCAATCAAACTTTTATACATCAATGTATAGTTATTGTTTTCCTAACTATTATCAGAATTCTTATTTGGGGATGCTGTTTTATCTGGTTTAAGTTTCGAGCTACAAAAGTACTAAATGTTATTTGAATCACATGCAAGAATATAAAAAACTAAATTTAAAAGCATTTAGTTTAAACATCAATGTAACAGTATCTACATTTTTGTTATAATTAAAATTGTGAAACTTTATTCAACATATTTGAATAGGTATGTAAAGATGTTGTGGAAAAATTGTCAGCCCTTCGAGACTGCCCGTCTCGCCTTGAAACTCCAGTCATCTACCACTTGGACGTTGGAGCTATGTATCCAAATATAATTCTCACCAACAGGTTGCAGGTAGGTCTTTCATTTAATTTGGTTAGTTTGGTAGACTATGTATTTTAATATACTGGATTTTCTTATACAAATATATGTTGTTTCAACACTACCACTGTGTCACAACATGGTTTCTTAAATCAGAGGACATTTTTTCTGTGAAGCTCCATGTAGTAATGTTTACTATAGTTCTGAATTTTCTAACTGTATCTTCAAAAATTTGGTAAACTTTTAGTAAACATTTTAAGCATGTTGTTGATTTTTTTGATAAAGTATTTTGACTAAAGATTTCTTTGTGAATTTATGAAACTGTTACTGAGTCAATCTAATTTGATGACGAAGAACCCTTTTTTTTTAAAATAAAGTTTGGCTTGAATAGGTAGTGAAGGAAACTATCACAAATGTATGTGTCGTCAATCTACGTCATCATCGGGTACAGATGATTATATAAGCTTCTTGAAATGTTGTGCATTTGTAATAATGTTTCTTTCACTACCAACTCCATCTGAGTCATTCTGAGTGAAAGGAATAAAAATACTTCATTTCATAACCTCTAGAACCTCCTAAATGAAAGTTGTTTTTCCATTAATACTTTATATTTTGTCTACTCTAATACTAAATGTAGTGAAATAATCAGTGAAGCAAAACATGTACAAATACAAATTAAAATCAATGATACCTTTTTTTTGTTCTAGAATGATTGTGAATTGTAACAGACAATTACGGTTATTTGTCAAACAACCTGAGCTATCTATTCTTTTCACAACTGCTTGCTTTTGAGTTTATTAATTTACAATGTCCTTTTGACCCTATCTAAGTGTTACAGGCAATTAACCACAGTGCAAGATCTTATTGTAAGCAACTGATAAAATAAACACACGATACAGTTATCTTGAGTTTATCTTGTGAAATTTTTACTTACTTTTTTTTTGTTATCTGACATAATAAGTTTCAGATTTTTAAATTTTAATTACTTTTGACTATTTCAGTAAATTTTACTCAGTGTCTTTAGCACTTGTTTTTTCATACTATATTGTCTGTCACAAAATCATTAATCTTCCTTTCAAATGTGTATTTTAGAACACGAAACATATCTGGGCACAAGAATATAATGTCTCAAAACTATTATAATTTAACTGACTTTCCAACTAATCTATTAATAGTTTTAAAAAGCACCTTTAGCTACTAAGAGAAGAAAAACACAGTTGTAAACAATGTAAATATCCATTTTCAGGCACTAAGATGAAATAACAGTAGAAGGAATCTTGTAAAGAAAAAGCTGTTCTTTCTATTGGCTAACAATAATCCAATAGCAATGTCAGAAAGAATTACTGACATTTTTTGAAAGACTGAATGATGTATTAGAGGTGTGTCATGAGCATGACATTTGTTTTAAATCTCGGTTAACCAAGATGATTGGAGGTTCTAAATTTATATTCTAGTTTGTCGATATTTATGTTTTTCAAATTAGCTAGGGAAGAAACAAGTTCACATAAAACCGAATTGGGAATTTTTGGAAATTAAAATTATATTAAAATATAAATTATAAACTACATTTTGATGCCAATTTATTGACATACATTGACAAAGTTGTTTAATTAAATTTTGAATGCAGCTCTGTAGAATTGTCATGACATGGGCACTTTGTTTGATCCTGCAATATTCATATGGTTAATAGGTACAAACATTAAACTTTATAAAAAGTATAAAAATATGAACAGTTACATGTCCAACTAACTTAAGGCTGAAATATTTTCCATCTAGATCAGTGGTTTTCAATTTTGTAGATTGCATGCAGTATGTTGCTAATATAAAATTAGAATAAACAGAGCAATATACATTTAAAAATATTTAAAATATTGTTGTTCACTTTTAACCCCTTTTACTGTAACCACATTTATATTTTTGTACTGGTGTCTTTAATTAGCTGAAGTCAATTTTTAAATTTCCTGTAGGTTTGAAATTTCTTCTAAATTAACCTGAAATGTGAAGAAAATACTAACAATGATGTTCACATGGGCAATTTTTAAACAGGAATGGACTTTATTTGAGTATAAAAATGTTGAAGTGTTTTTTTTTTTTTTGTTTTTTGTTTTAAAAAGTTGTCTGAAAAGTCATGTCATAAGTCAGAATTCAAATCAGTCACAGCTTATCACACAAAGTTTAGACAAAGCTACCAGTCACAGCTTATCACACAAATAGTTTAGTCAAAGCTACCAGTCACAACTTATCACACAAATAGTTTAGTCAAAGCTACCAGTCACAACTTATCACGCGAATGGTTTAGACAAAGTTACCAATTGCAGCTTATCACAGAAATAGTTTAGACAAAGCTACCAGTCACAGCTTATCACAGAAATGGTTTACCAAAGCTACCAGTCACAACTTATCACAGAAATTGTTTAGACAAAGCTACCAGTCACAGTCTTATCACAGAAATAGTTTACCAAAGCTACCAGTCACAGCTTATCACAGAAATAGTTTAGCCAAAGCTACCAGTCACAGCTTATCACAGAAATGGTTTACCAAAGCTACCAGTCACAGCTTATCACAGAAATAGTTTAGCCAAAGCTACCAGTCACAGCTTATCACAGAACGTACAGTGTATAGTTCAAACAACGGAATTTTTACCAAGACTTTAAAAACCATGTTGGATTTAAAAAAGCCAAATTAAGTTTTGATTTCAAGAAATGTTTTAAGTGTTAGAAATTAATCTGATTAATGAAATTAAAGAATATAATTATTTTTTCATTTGTTTGACTGTTTTAGCCATCAGCCATGGTAGACGAAGCTGTTTGTGCAGCATGCGACTTCAACAAACCAGGAGCAAAATGTCAGCGAGTCATGCCATGGACATGGAGAGGAGAATATAGTAAGTGACTTTTTCTCAGAAGCTCTTGTGAAGAACCTGGTTAGAAAATAGAAAGTCTAGCACACACACACACATACATCCTAAAAAAATTGGATCTCGTGTATTTGAAAAAAAAGAGAGAGAGAGAAATTTTGTTACTAGTGGATTTAACATATATGATAAATGTTGTGAAATTATTCATTGAAAGTTGAGATTTGCATCAGATAAGAAAAATTTTCAAATTGGATTTTAGGTTTTTAAATTAACTAGTTTTTCAATTAAATCTTGAATATTTAAGAAATATATTAAACAAATTTTGTAATCTTAAGTCGGTTCTCTAATTCAGATCATTTCAGAAAATTGAGTGTCATTTGTGTGCATCACACAAGTAAAAAACTTTTAATTTTACAGTGCCTGCTAGTCGAAGTGAATTTCACCGAATTCAGCAACAGTTAGAGACAGAAAAGTTTCCTTCCTTAGAACCAGGGGGAACTGTACGAGCATATCATGAACTCAATCGGGATGAAAAAGCAGCAGTAGAAAAAAAGAGACTCTCGGGTAGGGGGGAATATTTTATAAGTACAGGGTTTGCAAAGGTCATGAAAATCCTGTAATTTTGTAAAAAAGATATTCAGTACTGGAAAAACATTGGTTTTTATTAAGAGGTCCTGAAACACTTTGAACTTATCTTCAGCATAAACACTTCGAAATTAATAAACATTTTTAGCCTAAGTTCTTTAATAATTATTGCCTAAAATTATTTCTTAATAAAAAGAGAGAGAGACAGAAATGATATTCCAGATGGAAACAGTTAGTATAATAGAAATATTTTCATGAACCTTATCATTATGCTATTAAATACATCCTGTCTGCTCATACCTGACAAAGTAACCCATTTTTTATACAGAGATCAATCTAGACTATGATATTTTGAGTGACATTTTGGGCCTCATTACAAAATATTTTAGACAACCACAACTGTACGTACGATATTGTGATGTAATAATATTTCGTTTCTTTTCATTATTATTAGTTTTTCTTTCAGATCTAAAACTAATAAAATTCTTTAATAACTGTTCATGATTTTACTTGTAATCATAATATTCTGTCAACAGATGGAATTATTCAGAACAATTATTGGTGTAAATATTCTTTAACTGTGCATACATGTTATCATACAATAAGTCTTACAGACTGATCACCACATTAAAATATAAAGGTTTTATTGACCCAGTTACCAGTTCTTTGAAAATTTCTTTATTAAGTGGAATTATACAGTTTTTATTCATTCATTCCGTAAGAAAAGAAACTTAATAAATAATAGAAATATGTATATATTGGAGGTTACTTTTCTAGATTATTGCAGAAAGGCATACAAGAAAGTGCATATGACCAGAACTGAAATTCGTTATACGACAATTTGCCAGAGAGAGAACTCTTTTTACGTCGATACTGTAAGAGCTTTCCGTGATCGGAGATATGAATTTAAAGGACTGTTAAAGGTGGGAACAAGAAGTGTAATTATATTGACTCATTATTTTGAAGACTAGTAAATTTTATGCTAAGCCAATTGCGCTTAATTTTGAGACTTGTAAAGAATTTCCAGAAACATCACATGTAGAAGGAGTAATCATCATTCTTGTTTATTGTAATAGCCTTATAAGTATAATGATACTAGATTTCCAGATTTTTTTTTAATATTAGAGACAAAATATAGTTGTGATAAAAGTTAGTTGAGCGTCTTATTCAAAGCGATTGAACAGTGCATGTTGATCTTTTGTTGTTACCGAAGAATTGTTGAAAATTTTAAAATCGTTGTTTTGTTTAATCTATTTTGACTTATTCAAAGCGATTGAACAGTGCATGTTGATCTTTTCTTGTTACCGAAGAATTGTTGAAAATTTTAAAATCGTTGTTTTGTTTAATCTATTTTGACTCGTAGGTCGCAAAAAAGAAAGTGGCCGAAGCAGTAGAGAAAGGAGATGCTGCTGAAATTAAAGCAGCTAAAAATCTGGAAGTATTATATGACTCATTGCAGTTGGCCCACAAGTGTATTTTGAA
Source organism: Limulus polyphemus (assembly GCF_000517525.1). Lineage (NCBI taxonomy): Eukaryota > Metazoa > Arthropoda > Merostomata > Xiphosura > Limulidae > Limulus > Limulus polyphemus. The sequence goes on along the minus strand of NW_013670454.1, from coordinate 77,286 downwards.
CTCTTTTTATGGCTATGTCATGAGGAAGGGGTAAACAACTTTCAAGAATTAAATAAAACATTTTAATTTTACAAAATATTTTTTTACTTAAACACTTATCTAACACTTTTGTATAAAAATGATTCTAAAAAAATTTTGAAGTTTCAGAAAGTTGCTTTATTCTTGGTAAATTCTTAGTTTTATAAGTTATATGAGTTGCAGTACAATGTTTTAGTTTTACAAAATAACTAAGTAACTCAGTTTAACAATATCATGTAAAAATAAAGTATATATTTTAATTTCTTCATGCAACCAGTGCTCCTTCATGTATAGAGACAACTGAACAATATTAGGAATTAAATATAATACCAAAACCTTGTTGAGAACTTTTTGTATCTATCAGCATGTGTGTGTGTATATCGATACTACACACGAGTTCAAATAATGAACAAATTCTATAACAGACTGCTAGAGCTATGAAAGATACTAATTACTATATAAAATTTTGAGACTAACCCTAGTAAAAACTTCTTGAGGGTGAGAAAATTCATCTGTTGAAAGATAACTTTAATTGAGTATTAATCTTCTCGTCGGTGAGTCAGCAGTAAGTTTACGGACTTTTAATGCTAAAATCCAGGGTTTGATTCCTCTCGTCTTCCAGGGCTCAGCAGTAAGTCTGAGGGATTTTCACACTAAACATTCAACTTTATAAATTTGCAGTTGGTAGAGCACAAATAACAAAAAATACAAATACTCCTGAATGTTTTAACTTAGTTTAAAACATTTAAGTAATACAACTATATATTTATATCCTATATAAAAAGAATAATAAATTAATTTTATTGGCTCCAATGCTTCATTTTCACTTTACAAAACCCTCTGGTGGTCATTAATTTTAGATTAGTAAGGGAGTGAGGTAAGATTGTGTAAAGTTTTTCGAGGGTTCTCAAAGAACATTAAATCTATGGAAGTACGTGAAACAAACCGGTAGTTCTTGTGTTCTGTAAGTAAGATATTCTTTCTTTAACAGTATTGGTTGGAATATAGTTTGATTTTAATATTACTATTTTATAAATATTATTTTGCGTTGTTTGCCTAATACATTGATTTAGGACTATTAAACACAAATTCCTCAGCTGGCCAAATCTTGTGAAATATTATTTGAATTATGGCCAAAAGACATCCAACTCATAAAACAATGTATTATAATTTTTGAACAAGAATATTGCTTTTTAGATAGCTTGCTTTGATGTGAAGTTAGTATATAATTAAGTCATATATATTTGTTTTTAATTTATTTTAAATTTATGAAAAAATCTAATTTAGGTTTAAAAATGTTCTTTGATTTATGCTTAATTATTTGTTTGAGATGTTTATGAGTTAGTGATTTTTATGAATAATTAAATACTCCTACTGGGTTGAAAATTGTTTTTGTTTTTTTTATGTATTTTACAATACATTTTATCTACTTATTGTGTTCATAATTTACTGTCTTTTGTTATATTTCATACAGTGCTCGCTGGTACAGTATGGAAATGGCAGGTATTGTCTGTCACACAGGTGCGGGAATTATAACTCAAGCTCGTGAATTAATTGAACAAGTTGGGTAAGAGGCTCTTTATTGTTCTGTATTTACAGTGAGAATAATTTGATTTAAAAATCTAGCTTGAAGTTTTATAACATGGAACAAAAATAACATTTCATTGTTATGTTTTCTTGCTACGAAAGACTTTGTTATGTTCTGTTATTTCTTCTTATTTGTGTTAATGTTATTCTCCAAAACTATTCTGTGGTAAATCCTAGAATAAATTAAGCTTCAGTTTGACTGATATATCTTTCTTGTCGTATCATAGCATGTCAGATTGTCTGTTTTCTGGTTTACCTGTGTAATAAATCAATTTTTGCATCAACAATGGGCAGGATTGGACCTGTAGAACCTCTTGCATGCCATTCATGGGATCTGTTAATTGAACTAATGGGTTAATCTGCTATTTGTTGCCATTAAGACACATTTTAACAACTCAGATTATCATGTTTTTACCCTCTGATGAATGACACGTCCATTTTATAGATTTCAATTTTCTTACAGTAATTCCATTTTTGCTTCGTCTGCAAGTGAGACTGAGGCAAGAACCCCTTACACATCGTACGATCATACGGTTAACTCACTGGCTATTACTAATGAAGCACTTTTAAACAACTCAAACTACTATACTTTTCTTTTAAAATTTGTTCGTAGGTATTAGTTGTATTGTGTTACTTAAAATACATAAACACCTCAAGGATTTATTACTTGTAATTAATGATAAATAAAATCTTTTTGAATACTTGCAGAGCTATATTAAATGTCTGGTTATTGGTAAGGTGTAGAAAGCATCACAGTACTGTGAGTCAGGATGGTGTTATAAACAAGTGACTTGTGGTTTTTTTATAGGCGCCCTCTTGAGCTGGATACGGATGGTATATGGTGTGTTTTACCTGCATCCTTTCCTGAAAACTATGTTATAAGAACAACAAATCCTAAAAAACCTAAAGTAACTGTATCGTATCCAGGAGCTGTTTTAAATATCATGGTTAAGGTATGAAGTTCGTTATAGTACTTTTGGTAGAATTATACACTCATTGTTTGCTGAAGTAGAAAGTTGGTTAACTTTTTTTCAAATAACCTTCTTTGTTTAGTATTTGAAATATTGTTTTGTTTTTGTTTAAAAGGGTTTGTTTTCATATCATGTGATCAAAGTTATTTGTGAAAGTTGAATGTAATATGTTTGTGCTGACGTAAATAAACTGTAATAAAGACAAAAACTATAAAAATCTTCTGTTAACCTTCTGTTGTTAACTTTAGTTAAAAGTGGTGTATTATTTTAAAAGTTTCTTCAAGATTACAATCAATGAAAAAAATCAATTCATAATTTGAGTAATATTTTATTAATAATTTTTTGAAACAGTTTTGTTTCTGTTGTCATTTTAGATTGGCCATAAAACTAAATTAAAAGTTTGATATTTCAAATGTGAAAATATATGTAAGTATTCTGTCTTCTTTTATTTTCAGGAACAAAACACTAATAACCAGTACCATGAACTGGTTGACCCAAACAAGATGACGTACAAAATACGCAATGAAAACTCAATATTTTTTGAGGTTGATGGACCATATTTAGCAATGATTCTTCCAGCATCAAAAGAGGAAGGAAAAAAGTTGAAAAAAAGGTATTTTAAATTTATTGAATATCTGGAAAATGAACAAAGAATTAGGGAAAATGATTTTAATAACATTTTCAACTTGTCCGATGTGTGATATTTCTCTGTGTGTGTCAGCTTTAATATTACACTAAAGATATTCACACTTGTTAAATGTTTCATTTTTAATTAGATGTCAGCAAATATCAGTTGACATAATAATAATATATGTGAATTTTTGTTTTAAAGCTGTAATGTCTGAACTTCAAGAAATATTGTGACGATTCAACACAATTCTGAACTTTAACCTATCATACCCGTGATTTATTTGACATGTTATAATTTTTTATTCATCAACTCAGATATGCTGTGTTCAACTTTGATGGATCACTTGCCGAACTCAAAGGCTTTGAAGTAAAGCGCCGAGGAGAGCTTCAATTAATCAAGATTTTTCAGTCATCAGTGTTTGAAGCCTTTCTCAAAGGAAAGACTTTAGAAGAATGTTATGCCTCAGTTGCTAAAGTGGCAGACTATTGGACCTTACTGTACAAAACATCCAATAGAACTCAGACATTCCAAACCTTACTGTACAAAACATCCAAAATGTCTGAGTTCTACTGGTTGGATGTTTCATACAGTAAAGTAATGTCTGAGTTCTACTGGTTGGATGTTTCATACAGTAAAGTAATGTCTGAGTTCTACTGGTTGGATGTTTTGTACAGTAAGGTAATGTCTGAGTTCTATTGGTTGGATGTTTGGTACAGTAAGGTAATGTCTGAGTTCTATTGGTTGGATGTTTTGTACAGTAAGGTAATGTCTGAGTTCTATTGGTTGGAGGTTTTGTACAGTAAGGTAATGTCTGAGTTCTATTGGTTGGATGTTTTGTA
>NW_013670454.1:70674-72256 GCF_000517525.1 Limulus polyphemus | reverse complement strand
TACTGTAGTGTATGGAATCATGTTGATAACATGATACTGTTGTGTATGGAATCATGTTAGCTTAATACTGTTGTGTAAGGAAGCACGTTGATATCATGATACTGTTGTGTATGGAAGCACGTTGATATCATGATACTGTAGTGTATGGAAGCACGTTGATATCATGATACTGTTGCGTATGGAAGCACGTTGATATCATGATACTGTTGCGTATGGAAGCACGTTGATATCATGATACTGTAGTGTATGGAAGCACGTTGATATTATGATACTGTTGTGTAAGGAAGCACGTTGATATAATGATACTGTTGTGTAAGGAAGCATGTTGATATCATGATACTGTAGTGTATGGAAGCACGTTGATATCATGATACTGTTGTGTAAGGAAGCACATTGATATCATGATACTGTAGTGTATGGAATCACGTTGATATCATGATACTGTAGTGTAAGGAAGCATGCAAGATTTGAAACTTAAGAGCCAGTAAATGGGATTAAACAATTAATAACATTCATAATAACTTTTATTCAGAACATTAATCTGAAGGATTTAATTTAAAGACTTTCTTGTTTGTCATCAAACAACAAGAAGAGACAGATTTCTGAAGTAAACAGAGCTAGGTTAATATTTTATGTTTCAAATATTATAATGGTAAGAAATTAGTACATTAAAAAATCACATTTAAAGGTTTTATACTTTGAATGACAATTTATTTTTTGTCATGTTTTTATGGCTGGACTCGTCAACTATTTTGTAACCTCATATTTGTGATACTACTTGTATAAGGTGAATCTTTGGTCAGATGTTTGTGCTGTTAATATATCTGTTGTCCTAATTCTTGATGAACTAGGCAGCTAACATGCCTGATGAAGAACTGTTTGATCTTATTTCTGAGAACCGCAGCATGTCTAGGAAGCTGGAAGATTATGGAGAACAGAAGTCTACTTCCATCAGCACAGCTAAGAGGCTAGCTGAGGTGAGTACCACTGTCTGGCAGGAAGGGTTTGATAAGATAATAAGTACAAGTGTACTGAATGAAATGTTCCTCTGGAACATCTGAACATTTAAAACTTGTATTAGGTTAATAATGAAATAGATAAATAAAAAGAAACTTTCAATTAATATTGGGTTTATTGTGCACAAATAAACATTAAATTTTTTTTAACTTTTATACAAGTGCCGATCATTCATACTAATAGGTTTTTACTGCAAATAGAAATTATTTTGTATGATATCTAACTTTAAAGTCAGGTTTAAGAAATGTTTTTATCTGTTTTAATACAATCTGTTAGAGATTACTACATTTTTTTTATCTGAATATTCTGGTGTACTTTCGAGCATTTTTTAAAAGAAGAATGAAAGCTTATTTTGTGAAGAATGGTGTCACGGTTTAGTATGCAACTTTGGTATATATTTCCAAACACTAAAGTATATAAAATCGTAAATAATATTCAACGTTAAACTGGTAAACAATTAAAAACATTTTATTTAGGCCTATCTATGGCCTTCAAAAAGTTTATGACTCTACATGTTTCGATGTTACAACGTCATCCTCAGGATTTATGTCTTCATTTTGAAGGC
>NW_013670454.1:66367-70285 GCF_000517525.1 Limulus polyphemus | reverse complement strand
GCCTTCAAAATGAAGACATAAATCCTGAGGATGACGTTGTAACATCGAAACATGTAGAGTCATAAACTTTTTGAAGGCCATAGATAGGCCTAAATAAAATGTTTTTATTTGTGTACTAGTTTAACATTGAGTATTATTTATGATTTTAACTTTATACACAAGTGCCAAAATACTATAATTATAACTAAAGTATATAATTTGAAATATCACTTAGCTTTTCAGTCTTGTGTATTTTAAAAACTCTTTCCCATTAGAGTTCATGACCATCTTATCATAAAAATCTAATTTGTAAATGACTTAACTAAAATTCATAATAACTTCTATTCACTTAATATAGTTCGCATCATAATAATGGTTGCTTGTGAAACAGAGAGTGACACGTTCCACTACTTTGTCTGTTGTATTACAGCTGATCTGATGCTAATGGAGGAAAGGCCTTGTTGGAACTGGATATAATGTTACTGACATATACTGACATGACCACTACTTTGTCCATTGTATTACAGCTGATCTGATGCTAATGGAAGAGAGGCCTTGTTGGAACTGGATATAATGTTACTGACATGACCACTACTTTGTCTATTGTATTACAGCTGATCTGATGCTAATGAAGGAAAGGCCTTGTTGGAACTGGATATAGCAAATAGTGTTACTGACATATTCTTCTTGATTTTCTCTCATAAGTTCTTAAAATTTACAGCAAAAGGCTTAAAAGTAGTCGAACAATGTGGTGAAAATGTATAGCACCAGTTATGACTTTGTGTCTTCTGTATTATCATTTCAAACCTAAAACTTCTCAAATGGAAACTGTGATTTAAAAAAAAACGTATAGATTACCTCTTTGTTTGTTGTTGAAAAAAATGTTCATTGTGATGGTTACGATGAACTGTACATGCACGGTACTTTAAGAACCCTAGAAGTTGCACTTGTTTAAATGTTTCGTGACTTTTTTTTAGTTTTTGGGAGATCAAATGGTGAAGGATGCTGGATTGAGTTGTCGTTTCGTGATATCCAAGAAGCCAGAGGGAGCACCAGTCACAGAAAGGTATTGCTTTATGGCTTTGGTATTTTGTATCTTGGTTACATAATTTATGGTTCATAGAAAATAAAGATTTGTCAATAATTTGACAGATAAATTCAGGCGAACAATATTAAAAATAGGAGAAAAGTAACTGAACATGTGTTATTTAAGGTTAAATTTTTCATTGTTTTTTCAGTGTTTCATTTAAGGTAACAGACTTGATCCATAAGACACGACTCTGTGATATTTTGAAAGCTGTACTGATGAAAATCAGAATTAACAAATGAGACCTAATGATCTTTTTAACGTCTTTGGAAATCAATCATCATAGTTTGCTTTAAGATATATATATATATATATATGAGGTTTAAAATTTTATTTACAAAATACATCTTCCTGCAGGGCTGTTCCATTAGCTATTTTCCACACTGATCCCAGTGTGTCTAAACATTACCTCAGACGATGGCTGAAGTTTCCTTCACTTGCAGATGTAGATATTCGTGCAGTAAGTTTGTTATTTATTCATCACTGATGTGTTTTCTTTAATTCATTATAAATTTATATATTTTTTGAGGTATGCGTGTAAAATAAAAGAATTAATTTAAAAACTACCATAAAATGCATACATAAGCTATTTCTGATACTTTAGTAAAGCCAGTTTGTTAACTCTGGGTTTATTATTTTTTTAATCATTAAAATGCCAGATGTTTTACGTTCAATTTTTTTTATTCTTTTGTGGATTCTGTGTTGGATCATTAAAATCCACTAATGATCCAGTTGGTTAGTATAATCCATTATAAATAATCCAGTAATGCCAAGAAAGAGACTCCATTTTTATTATACTCAGATTAATAATAAACATCGTGGTGTACATAGGCAGTTGATAAACAATATTCCAGCATAATGAAATGGTTTTATTTTGGGGAACATACTATATATCTTGACAGAACGTTGGTCTGGTTTCTTTTAAATAAATCTCGTAAATTGTTTGTCAATTTGTGGTTATACTGGTGAATACAAGCACTGTAATGTATCGAATACGATGTTCTTGTTTTCAGATATTAGATTGGGAGTATTACATCGAGAGACTGGGAAGTACTATTCAGAAAATTATTACAATTCCAGCAGCTCTTCAGCAGGTAAAGATACTAGTTGTAGACGAATGGTCAGTTACAGGGCTGATTTATTGGTCACTAAAATCATGGAGTTATTTCTCTGAGAATTAGACTTTTGATAGGCTAGTAACTTAAATGGGATCTCCAGTGTCTTTGTTTTTGAAAAAGTACTTTCAGTAATATATTTTGCTGAATTACGCTTAACAAGTCAGTTATCATAATATTACTGATTCCCATTTTCATAAATTATAGTTAAAACAGAAACCTTTAAAAGACGTTTTCATCAAAATGGAATAGGTCTTGTCATTTGTTTTAGAATTTTAGAAAACTACTTACCTTCAAATTCAGGATTGTTAAAAGTTAATAAAAAAAATTAAAGAAATAAATTGACCTTATGATGCAAAGTTTAATCCAAAAATATGTAACTGCTAAGATCTCTGAATGGTTATGTTTTTAAGCATAAAATTACGTTAAATTGTTTGTTACAGTGGAGTTAAAAGCTTTGTGAATAGTATCCATGGGCATGAGTAAGTTGTACAGTATTTTTCTAGCATCACACCTGTAGTGATGATAAATAAACAAAAATTATTTCTTATGAACTAAAATGTTACACACCTCTTTAATTTCAAACGATACACTCAAAACTTTTAATTTTATTGAACTGATAGAGTGAAATAATAAATTACTTAATTTTTTTTTAATTCTGTAGCAGACTAGAAGACCAAACAGATCATGAAAAACACAAGTATAAAACGTATGTATAGCATTTGTAAACATACGTTGTCAACTAACTGCTGAATATTTTAAAAATATTTCTACTCAGAATTTGTATTTGCTTATTCTTTTTAATAATATTTGTTGTCTAAGTATCCATAAAGTGAATAGGTTTAAGAAGTCAATTTAACATAAAGATACTATGCTCTATGACCTCAGTTTTTGACCTCTATGACCTTCAGTCTACATTTATGATTATTTTGGTTAATATTGGTTCTGTGTTTTGTTTTTTTGTAAAAAAAAAATTTTCGTTTCAAGGTGCCAAACCCAGTACCTAGAGTGGCACATCCTGATTGGCTTCATAAACGTCTGTTGGAGAAAAACGACACCCTCAAACAAAAGAAAATTAATGAACTGTTTTCTATTGCACCAAAACCATTGGAAGTAGAGAGTCAGGTATTTATAACCGTTTTTTTTTAATATCCATTGGATTAAAATGACACCCTGGGCCAAGTGTGTCCCAGTAGTTAGTATGTCAAACTATGGATTTACTGTTTGAGATAAATATTTGTTTTGAATCTCTCTAAAACTCTATTTTTACATAATTGTGGATTATCTTATGATGTAAAAAGTACTTGAAAATAACCTTATCATTGTGGAATATTATCTAAAACCCATCTTCAGTGTCTAAAGCAAAATAAAAGAATTGTTACGACAGTGGAAGTCATGTGACACTGGTAACACGTAATGAGTTCTAGAAAGATCGGGGAACATCACGAATAATCCAGTATTTGCTAGGCACCCTCTATTCTTGTATATAAGTTTCCCAGACAATGAATAGATATAGATAATTGCAGACAGACAGAGACAGATAATTGAGTCAAGTGCGGAAGTAAAGTGCATGAATCATTGTGAATTATAGCATGTGTTTAAGTCGAAGTGACTGTGGAAATTAAGTGTATTATAAAGTTGTATTGAGAGGGAATAAACTAGTTTTATTTAAGAAAGGACTTGTATCCCTGAAGTTTCATTGGAAATAAATTATACGGAAAATTAACAAGCGAACAG
>NW_013670454.1:58766-65570 GCF_000517525.1 Limulus polyphemus | reverse complement strand
CTAAAAATAAATATGAGGTCTAATCTATTAATCACTTCACCACTTGTCACCAAGTTGTACCAGAATTGGAGAAGTAACATCAGTAACAAAGACAAAAAAAAAAAAAGTAGGTTTTTTATTGTGGTGAAGTTTATTATACGTTGGGGTTTTTATTTCCCTTTTATTCGCCACCCTTTTACTGAACCGATATTTAAGCCTAATATAAGTTTTTTATTGTGGTGAAGTTTATTATACGTTGGGGTTTTTATTTCCCTTTTATTCGCCACCCTTTTACTGAACTGATATTTAAGCCTAATATAAGTTCACTGTGGTGAGTAAAAAACAACTAAAAAGAGTGAACATATAAGTTACTGAAATTACTTTCTTTTATTTATTGTTTTGTAAATTAAATATAATGTGTATTTTTATAAGAATAGGAAGTAGCTTTTTTTATTTATTTTAACATGTAGGCATCATTGGAGGGCACATCTCGGGACAGTCAGTCTGTGTTGGATATAGAAGATATTGGTAAAAAACAGCTTCCAACTTCCAGTTCTCCACGTCCAATTGTTACGTCCACAAAACGTAAGCGTACCAACTCTGGCAGCTGGCAAGTAGAAGCTGAGATTCAAACCTGGAGAGAGAAACTAGGACCTCCACCACCACTTGGTAACACAAGGGTTAGTTTAATTGAAGTTGAACCTTTTAATAACACTTCATTTTGATTAAAGTTGCTCGAAATGTTAGTATTTAAAAATACAAAGATGTGGTAATAATCATTCAGGTTTAAATTATTGATGAAAAAAGGTTTTTTTTTTCCCTTAACTTTACCTTTTAATCATAATTTTAAATTATTTCTCACATTTCATTGACATTTAATCTGTCAGATCAAGTAAACTTATAGTAAAAGTCATTGTTTTAATTATTTATTGTTAAGGTTTCTGGATCATAATTTGACTAATTAATTTTTTTTGAAATTCTTCCTTTTAATTGGATGGAACTTAATGTATTCAATTACTGTGTTTAAGGAATTTTATCAATTCCAACAATTTTCTGTAAAAAGTAAGAATAATGATCTTTACTCTCCAGTTAATAATAATAGAAAAATAAAATGGTACCACATGATGGCAGGTTACATGATGGTATCACGTTGCCAGATCTTACACAATGGTGCCACATGATGGCAGGTTACATGATGGTATCATGATGCCAGATCTTACACAATGGTATCACATGATGGCAGGTTTTTCAATGTAATACAAGTTATAGTAACCAAATGCTCATTTCAGAAACAAAAGAAATTAATTCTAATAATTTAATGAGGTTAACTACAAAAAAAGAGGTTAAGTTGATAAAATGCCAGACAAAAATTACTTTTACTTTCCAGATAATAATAAAAAAAACACTTTATATTTCAACCAACGTTTTGTCATTGTTTGATGCCAGTTCTTGTACTACTAACTCCAGTGAAGCCACAATGATGAAATGTGGGCCGAAATAAAATGTAAGATCTGCCATCATGTGGTACCATTGTGTAAGATCTGCCATCATGTGGTTCCATTGTGTGAGATCTGCCACCATGTGGTACTATCATTCAAGACCTGATGTCATGTGATACTTTTATGCAAGACCTGGCATCATGATACCATCATGTGGTACCATCATTCAAGACCTGATGTCATGTGGTACTTTTATGCAAGATCTGGCATCGTGATGCCATCATGTGGTACCAGATCTGACATAATTTGGTATTATTATTCAAGGCCTGATGTCGTGTGGTACCATAAACTAAGACCTGTTGTCATATGCAAGAAATGTTAAACTTCCTTGGGGAGATTTTATGGTACAAAATGTTTAATAACAACAAATAATGTCCAGTAGTAATTGGGTAGTAAAATAGTAGTAATTGGGTAGTAATTGTCCAGTAGTAATTGGGTAGTTTGCAGAGAAGATGGCGATTTGTTTAATAACAACAAATAATGTCCAGTAGTAATTGGGTAGTAAAATAGTAGTAATTGTCCAGTAGTAATTGGGTAGTTTGTAGAGAAGATGGCGATTTGATCTAGTGTTGCTAAATATATGAAATTGATACATGAAGTGTTTAAGTAAAATAAAACTTGGATTGTATTCATAAGCCTTACTCTTCCAATTCAGAAGTTTTCATGATACAGAATTTTTTTGACTACACGTTGTGGACTATAAAGTTATCAAGATGAAAAAAAATAATTTTTTTTTTAGGGAGAGAGACAAGAATGGTTACAATATCAAAAGAAAAAGTGGGCTTTCCAACTTCGTCAACGAGAAATGAGGCATCAAAGGCATCGTGTGGGAGAGGGCAATGCGACTAAAAGAGGCAGAGTTATTCAGAATAGAACAGGAATTGGTGACTTCCTACGCCGCACCCAGAAATCTCTGCTGGACACTCCATGGCAAATAATTCAGGTTAGAAAGAGAGAGAGAGGCTAAAAGTAAAAGATTTTTTATTTAGCATTCATGTAATTTAACATTTAATCTAACATAATCAGAGTTAATTAGTTTAAATAATGAACTTAAATGGTTTTAAAATTTTAACATGCTTAGAACCAACACTGAAACTACGAACATAGAAATTCTTAAACATAGAATGAGAGAGAGAGGCTAAAAGTAAAAGATTCTTTATTTAGCATTCATGTAATTTAACATTTAATCTAACATAATCAGAGTTAATTAGTTTAAATAATGAACTTAAATGGTTTTAACATGCTTAGAACCAACAATGAAACTACGAACATAGAAATTCTTAAACATAGAAAGAGAAATGTGTAATTCTGTATTTGTTTCATTATTACTTTAGGTAGCTGAAAGTGGCCAATTAGGAGTTTACCGTCTGTGGGCTTTAGTTGGTCAAGATCTTCATCAGATACGTTTGAATGTACCCAGAATTTTTTACGTTAACCAAAGAGTTCCCAAAGAAGGAGAGAGTCCACGTATGTGTCCTTTGTTGTTGTCCACGTATGTGTCCTTTGTTGTTGTCCACGTACGTGTCCACGTATGTGTCCTTTGTTGTTGTCCACGTATGTGTCCTTTGTTGTTGTCCACGTACGTGTCCACGTACGTGTCCTTTGTTGTTGTCCACGTACGTGTCCTTTGTTGTTGTCCACGTACGTGTCCTTTGTTGTTGTCCACGTACGTGTCCTTTGTTGTTGTCCACGTACGTGTCCTTTGTTGTTGTCCACGTATGTGTCCTTTGTTGTTGTCCACGTATATGTCCACGTATGTGTCCTTTGTTGTTGTCCACGTATGTGTCCTTTGTTGTTGTTGTTAACTGTTCAAGAACTTATGTCGGTTTCACATAGTTTTAGTTCAGTTTCTCCATTACAAAATTACTGCCAACCAATGTGATCTAATTTTTAAAACTACATTTTTTTCTTCCCATTATTTTGAGCTGTTTTAAAACTACGAAAACTTGGAGCGCTCACAAACGGTTTTTACACAACTAATTAAAAACTACTTTTTGAGAAACATGATAAACTATCTTTTTTTTTGTCTTTTTATATTTGTATTTTTTGATGACAGTACCTATGAAAGGCACTTTGTCTTCATTTTAATGCACAGATGAAGTTAATTAAAGAAAACAGTAATAGTCTTTAAGGGGTTAATTCATCTTGTTGGAAAGTTTTGTTGTTAAGAGCATTATTTGTTTTTGTGTATTTTTGTAAGTTTCTTTATTTGTTGTAAACTTATTGAAAAATATGCTCAAAGAATAATTATAGTTTTATTTACTGAAATTGTGTCAGATTTTTTTTTTTCTATAATTATTGCTTTCTTAATATGTATCTTAATGTTATTCATTAAGCTCGTATCTGTTGTTCTATCTCATTAGTGTGGAAGAAAGTGATGAGGACATTGCCAAGATCCAATCCTGTCTATTATTTATATGAATACACAGTACCAGAAAAAGTTTTTCAGCAACACAGCAAGTAAGTTTTTTTGTGTGTTACACATTAGTTCGTATACCTTCTTTAGTGCTTCAAAAACTTCTTCATAAATAATTTTGTTTGAAACTTTGCTTGGAGGAGTCTGCAGCCATCAAGTTAACACCAGTTTTCAAATATGGTTATTCTCTCCACGTGACAGATTCTTTTGTAGAAGAGCCAGGTGTAGCCTGGTGGTTTATGTGCTGTACTGTGAACCTAAGGGTTCATGCCCCATTAATGCAAAACTGTGCCCTGCAATTTGGCCTATGGTTGCATTATAGCAGTGTGGTCAAATTCCACCGTTTGATTATAGAGTAGCACAAAAGTTGATATTGAGTGTTATTGATTAGCTGCCTTCGCGTTAATTTATCAGTTCAAAGTTAAGAACCAGTAACACAGAAAATCCTTCTGTAACTTTGTGCAAAAATTGTAAAATGTACAAACCTTTTGAAGAATTTGTACAGACTTAAAACATCAGAACAGCTTTACACATAGTAGTTTTATTCAGGTTTAGAATTTGTGGCATAGAATAAAGTCCAATTAAGTTTCTGAAATGATATTGTATCACTGTAATCTTCTTTTAATCCTCTCACTACAAGTAGGTCAGAGTGCATGTCATGACCTTTTATAGAGTTACACTGAAAGTTTAATTAAACTACTTTATTATTAATGTGTACCAATAAACTTAGCATCAAACATTGTTAATAAATTAAATTTTAATATTGTATAAGTTTTAAGCTCTTAATTTTATAAGGAAATATTTTTAAAAATCCTCGATCCTAAAATCCTATTATGAGGATTGTGACATTTGTTCTCTACATCTTTAATTTATTTACCATCCCTCTCTGAAGTACAGAATTCAACTCATTATAATATAGACAATGTTTAATCTTTATAGCTTTCAATCTTGTTTATATACGGAGCCATAAACTAGAAAATCAGATCCACTTGTCACATCCTCTCTTACAAGTTGCCAATAATTCTTTGTGACATTTTATACTATATCATATATATAACCAATAGAAAACCATTGTTTTAATCTGTCAGATGATATTTAATGCCACGTTGCTTCAAGTAAAGAGTATTTTCAGCTTGTCTTCAGTATAAATGTTTACCTCATGGTGTTCAAATGAAAATCACTTTGCACTAGGAGCAGTCGGCACTGATTCCATATATTCATGGATAAATCTTCAGTGAAAATACTTAAATAAAGACTTGTAATATTTACTGAAAGTTTGCCAGATACACAAAAGATATTAAAATTATAATATGGGAACTGGTGATTACTTTGTGGTTACGAGGTTGGTCACATTGACCAACACATTGACACCATATGGAAAGGATTAAAGAGAGTTGTAGATGGCATTTTGATTAGTTGGACTGATTCCATCTGGTTTTGGAAAGGATGTTTCAGACATGTTCTGAAATGTTGTCTCCAAAACCAAACAGAAGCCAATTACTCTGACCTTTCTTTATATTATCTTTTAGGTATTGAATATGTTGTTGTTTTTTTCCGTCATAAAATCTTGTAGATATAAAATATGTCTTATTATTCTACATATGTTTCATAATAGAGATTCGACGTAAATATCTTATCTGTAAAAAACGTTTGGTAGATCTTATTTCTGAATAAATTTTTTTATTACATAGTGAGCTAATGGCAGAGTTATCGTCACCACACATTGAAGGGATCTACGAAACACAAGTCCCATTGGACTTCCGGGTGTTAGTAACATTGGGATGTGTTTGCAAAGTTTCCAAATCGTTTGTTCGTGAGTATGCTTCCAAAGTAAGTTTCAAGTGATAATATTTCTGTGAATTGAGCCTCGTGCTTCCTTGAATGTGTAAAGATAAAATACTAGCAATACTGTTCTTTGCTTTTATGTGTAAAGATAAAATACTGGCAGTACTGATCCTAGCTTTTATGTGTAAAGGTAAATACTGGCACTACTGATCCTAGCTTTTATTTGTAAAGATAAAATACTAGCAATACTGATTCTAGCTTTTATGTGTAAAGATAAAATACTAGCAGTACTGATACACAGAGTGGTGGTACAAGTAGATATACCTCACGCTTCCAGCTGGTAAATAGTTGTACTGGGCTAGGGTACCAAATTCTAAGTGTCTTAAATCAAATGTATCACGTTCCTGTAAAATAATAAATATCAAATAATGATTTTTCACCATAACAAAAACAATTAAAAAGTGATTTATAAAGTTGAACAGATTTAAGCAACATTTTGTGATGGAGTAAAAGCTAGGATCAGTACTACTATTATTTTATCTGTACACATAAAAGCTAGGATCAGTATTGCTAGTATTTTATCTTTACACATAAAAGCTAGAACAGTATTGATAGTATTTTATCTTTACACATAAAAGCTAGAATTAGTACTGCTAGTATTTTATCTTTACACATAAAAGCTAGGAAGTATATCTATCTGTACCACCACTCTGTGTAAGTATATCTATCTGTACCACCACTCTGTAGTCTTTTCTGTTTTTCTATGTGGCATTTGAATGTCACATAATGATTTTTTTTCAAATAAAACTTTTTGTCGTTTAGTTTTTAGTTTAAACTATATAAACCTGTTGGAAGTGAGTTTAATTTCCTTGAAATATCTAATGAAATATACCCCTCAGTTTAACATTTCTTGTATGTTTTTGATTAAACACTGGAGATTACCAGTTTCTTATAATGGTTATTTTTCCAGGGGTAGTAAAGCTATGTTTGGGCTTTTTGTACCACCAGTGAAAAGGACCTATGTGTTCGTGGTAGATTCAGTCAAAACCAATCAAATGCCAAATATGAATTCTTTATATAATTCTGAAAGAACAACCAAGTAAGTTTTGCTAGAATTGTTTCTTC
>NW_013670454.1:55249-57846 GCF_000517525.1 Limulus polyphemus | reverse complement strand
GCTAGAATTGTTTTCTTCAAAGATAGTTTAACAATATTTATTGAAACAATAACTATTTAACTTTTATTTTCTGCTTGTATAATTCTCTGTCAGTCATAGTTTGATATTATTTATTGAAAGAAAAATGATTAAATCTTTACTTAATTTCAACATGTATATAGATTTAATAGATTTCTGTGTCTTTTAGCGTAGACTTTTAGTAAAACTTTTGTTTTTTACATCTAGTGATAATTGTATCCTGCAGTTATAAAACTTAATTGGACACTTGTGTGGACTGCTTCTTCCTTAGAAACTTTTGGATGATGTTTTAATCTTCTAGAATCTCAAAACAATGTCTACAAACAGCTAAAGCAGATGTAGTCCACACCAGTCTCGAACCGAGCACAGTCATCTCTACCTGAACTTTCTGTTAAACAAGTTTCATTTCTAGAAAACAAAGCCTGTAACTTAACCAGCTAGTTACTGTTTTCTTTCCTTTAGTTTCTACATTTTTGTATTTCAAGTTTAATGAGTTCTTATTTTGTTATGAAGTGTTACTTTGATCTGGGTTTGTGTGATTGTGACTTTCTATTGAAATATTTGGTAATATGTAAAGCTTTGGTTTCCACATGAATCGTGAAAAGATCATTTGCAGAGTGCCATGTGAAATGCTTTTTCTCAGGATATCTGAGAACTAGACGATTTGTCCACGTGGATTACAGAACTCAAGCACTACAGCTCAATAATCAACCCTTTGACAAAACATTGTTGAGGAAAAATGCTGATTTTTTACAGAATTTCTCACGGCACAGATGAAACTTTGCTGCCTGATAGTGGATTTCAGTTTGAAGTCCGTACAGAAACGGATGTTCGACAAGTTTACCGTCAACTTCAGCGCCACCTTTCTACCTATCAAGATGAGAAGCGAGGACCAACTATGATAGCCCTACAGTCTGCTCATAGTAAGTTTATCTTTTTAACTAACCTACAATGATTATTAAAAGTTGTGTGTGCTTTTTTACTTGAAACATGTGTACAGATTTATTAAATATTTGAGATATGTTAAACTGATGCAGTACAAGTGGATAACCACTTTGGCTAAACAAATCTTTCATAAAAATAGGCCAAGCTAAAACTGCTATTTGTTAACCTCATAAAAATGTAGCAGTAATTATAACTAAAATATACAGTTCACAATAATGGCAAAGTTAAACTGATGCAGTACAAGTGGATAACCACTTTGGCTAAACAAATCATTCATAAAAATAGGCCAAGCTAAAACTGCTATTTGTTAACCTCATAAAAATGTAGCAGTAATTATAACTAAAATATACAGTTCACAATAATGGCAAAGTTAAACTGATTTTTATTTTCCTTTTCAAAGTTTTTCTGAGAGAAAGTTTTTTTCCTATATAAGAGGAGATTTATATAAATGAGTTTCTGTTGAAACTATACATTTCAAAATATTGTCTATTGAACTTTTTTATTTATCAGACTGAAATTATATTTGTTTGATAAGAAGGAATTGATAGTTTATATTTTTTCAGTGCAACAAAATTCTCAATGAATATGTATTATACTGAATTTTTTATTAACTCTTTATTTTTGCAGAGCCTCATGACATGACATTGTTAATGCCGGGTCTAGCAGAGTTTCCACTAGTTCCCATTCACGTTCAAGACAGTGATGCCCTCTATCAAGTTATGGACTGGCAACGCACTGGTGCCAAGGCTATGCTGCATCACTTTTTGGAAGTAGAAAGTGTTCTTTCTGTGAGTTGAAATTCTCTTGCATTTAATTCAGATACTTACTGGAAACTGCTGTTAATTGGATTAGGCTTAAATTACAAGCACTCATTTTGGTTTTCAAAAGCAAAATATTCAGACACTGGTTCAGGCTTAACAATAGATTATTTGGATGTAATTTACATAATTTTGCTAACTTTATTTTATGAAATCTAAATAAAAATATTATTAATTTGGAAACAGTTTTGATGTACTTTCCTTATCAAGCAAGGCAAGTATTGTGACTCGTCTGATTATGTTTTTTTTATACTAGGTTATTATGTTAAATTGAAAATATTTAGGAAAGATGGATTAACATCAAAAGTGTATAATAACATTATTCCTTATGTAATTCTTCTTTTTATTGTTTATTAACAGCCTGTCAGAAAGAAATTTATCAACATCACTCATTCAAAGATCATTGTTATAAGTAGATAACTCTATATACTACTCACATTTGTGCTGTAGTCAGGGTTACTTACATATGATCTGGGGAGCAATTGTAAAATCTCAAAGTTTGGCTAGAATAGAAGCAAATTTCAGAATTAGTGGCTGAAAATGGTTAGAAGTGAAAAAAGGTGTATTATGAGTTTTGTTTTGGAATGAATTAGTTTATGTATTGCCAGGAAAATAAGGTTTAATATGAAATGAAAAAAAATTAGCTGCAATTACTAGTGTTATTTTTTTATCTATAATTATAAAAATTATTAGATTGTATTTTTAGTTGTATGTTTTTTATTGTTTGCTTACTGTTTTATGTGCTAATTCCTATAAAGGATATTTATCAAACATATTCATTTGCTAACTAGCCCTAACTTGCACATTAAACATATT
>NW_013670454.1:52208-54249 GCF_000517525.1 Limulus polyphemus | reverse complement strand
CATTTGCTAACTAGCCCTAACTTACACATTAAACATATTCATTTGCTAACTAGCCCTAACTTACACATTAAACATATTCATTTGCTAACTAGCCATAACTTACACATTAAACATATTCATTTGCTAACTAGCCCTAACTTACTGTTGAACAACATGTTTAGATTATGACAGGTCAACTTTTATATATTCTGATTCATTTTGTTCCCCCTCTAAAAAATGGTGTATTTTAACAGTAATTATCTTTCAGAACTATAGAATTATAATCTGATTCTGAGAACATTAGTTTATAAAATATATTTTATAACATTTATAATGAATCTTTCAAATGTAAAAAGATAAGAGAAAATTATATTAAGTTTCTAATTTGTTAAACAATCATGTTTAAATTTCCTTCAATTTGAAAAATTATATTATACAAATATACAGGAAACTTTCATCTAAGTTTGTGTAGTTGTTTTGAAAAATCACATTGTTTAGATTGTTTTTGTTTTATGCAGACAATGCTGGAACAATGCAGATATTTTCATCTTCCTCTTGGGAACATGCCTCAAGACAGTACTTTGTTTGCAGCTGACCTATTTTTTGCCAGAAACCTTCAAAAACAGAATTTCTTGTTGTGGTGTTCCCCAACGGAACGTCCTGATTTAGGTGGAAAGGAAGCAGATGATAATAGGTAAATCAATTTTCCGTACAGAACTTCATAATATTCATTGTAGCATAACTTATGACTGTAAAGAACTACTTTGATAATGAAGCTTTACAAATACTTTAATAGACAGAAGAAAGCTTTGTTGTGAAAAACATTAGATAAATATTGGTTTGTTTTAGGCTTCTGGCAGAGATCGAGGGTAAAACTGTGGTGGAGGTAAAAAAAGCAGGAGCTTACTCATCAGTGTGTGTGGAGCTGGATATTGAGAGTTTAGCTGTCACCACAATACTTCAAGTAGGTGTTGTTAATAATTACCACAATACTCCAAGTAGGTGTTGTTGATAATTACCACAATACTCCAAGTAGGTGTTGTTAATAATTACCACAATACTCCAAGTAGGTGTTGTTAATAGTTACCACAATACTCCAAGTAGGTGTTGTTAATAATTACCACAATACCCCAAGTAGGTGTTGTTAATAATTACCACAATACTCCAAGTAGGTGTTGTTAATAATTACCACAATACTCCAAGTAGGTGTTGTTAATAATTACCACAATACTCCGAGTAGGTGTTGTTAATAATTACCACAATACTCCGAGTAGGTGTTGTTAATAATTACCACAATACTCCGAGTAGGTGTTGTTAATAATTACCACAATACTCCAAGTAGATATTGTTGTTAATAATTACCACATTACTCCAAGTAGATATTGTTGTTAATAATTACCACAATACTCCAAGTAGATATTGTTGTTAATAATTACCACAATACTCCAAGTAGATATTGTTGTTAATAATTACCACAATACTCCAAGTAGATATTGGTGTTAATAATTACCACAATACTCCAAGTAGATATTGGTGTTAATAATTACCACAATACTCCAAGTAGATATTGGTGTTAGTCACCACAACATTCCAAGTAGATATTGGTGTTAGTCACCACAACATTCCAAGTAATATTGTTGTTAGTCACCACTGTATTTCAAAGACCATTGTTGTTAGTCACCACAACATTCCAAGTAATATTGGTGTTAGTCACCACAACATTCCAAGTAATATTGTTGTTAGTCACCACTGTATTTCAAAGACCATTGTTGTTAGTCACCACAACATTCCAAGTAATATTGTTGTTAGTCACCACTGTATTCGAAAGACCATTGTTGTTAGTCACCACAGTATCCCAAATATTAGGTCATCAAGAAATTAATGTTGCATTTTGGAACACTTTCATTAGCCATCCTCAAAAAAACGTACATCATGTATAATAGTTAAATGAACTGCCTAAACATCATGTTCGTTTATCCTATATGAGGTGTAAAGTTTAGTATACTCTAATCCCTTATAGTGATGGCACACAACAAGACACACATTTGGCATGTAATGCTGT
>NW_013670454.1:39121-51369 GCF_000517525.1 Limulus polyphemus | reverse complement strand
AAATGAAAGAAGGGCTAGACCAAGTTTTTGTGACCTACATAATTTTTATAATAATTATGTTTAATTTTAAACTGGCTAATCAATACCGTGCAATGTTATGGAAGGTTTTCATCTGGTCTTCTAGATCTTTCAGTGGCAGCAAGGTCTGAAAGTTACCGGCACAATCGCAATGTTTTCCCATATTGTTCTCTTTGATCTAACAAACAAAAATTCTTGTTTTAACATAACAAACTTTTACGTATAAAACAATAATAAAACTTGTTTTTTTATCGATGCAAAAATGTGTCACAAACAATTTTATCACAGCTAGTGTTAAGAATAGTAGCAGTAATAATTAGGTTGTCCATCAAGAGGACCCAAGATTGAATCCTGGCCACTACCACCACTAACAGTCCTTCTTAGGATGTCCATGAAGATTAGCAACTGAAACATGAGATATAAATTAATTTGTAGTTAGTGTCTAGTAAAAAAAAACATACAAAACAAATTGTACTTAGTAGAAATTAGATTTAATTTAGACTAATAACCAGGACAGTGATTAATATCTTGTTTATGGTAAGTTGGTCCCCAGTGGCACATCGATATGTCTGCGGACTTACAACGCTAGAATCCAGGTTTTGATACCCATGGTGGGCCGAGCACAGATAGCCCATTGTGTAGCTTTGTGTTTAATTACAAACAAACAATTATGGTAAGTTTGGATATTAAATGAAATTTGCAACAATCAGTGCTTTATCTTTTTTTTTAGGTTCAAGTCTGTTTTTCATTGGGAATAAAAACGTAGAATTTTTAACGTATTAAAAAATAATAATAATTCTTATCATCTGCTGAAATTATACGTCTTCATTTTTAAATTTCAGTTATTTGTGGCATTGTGCCTCTTGTAAAGCCCCGTACAACACCTGTGAGATTGAATCGATGCTTCTCGACTATATTCAGAGAAAGTCTATGGCTTATGTCCTGCAAGACTTGCAGTGTTCTAAATGTAGAATGGTAAATGTATATTTTATTTTTATGTAGAATTGAATGAAAAAACAACATAAGCACTTATCTGAAAATGTTTTATTGATTTCTAGTATGGAAGAATAAAAACTATTATATAAATGTACACTAATCAATACTACTGTATCATTTCATACATTTTTTTCTTCTATTTTTATATTTGATAATGTTATATTTACTTTGTAAGTTTAAAAAACATTAGGGGAAATGGCTGACAACTGTGGTTTCAATATTTCTCTGAACAACTTTTTTTTTTCATTAAATTGAATAATATTTCACTTTTCATTTAAACTGTGAAAAACATCAAGGACAGGATTTTATCTTTTTTTCCTGTTTTAATTTTTATTGTCCATTTTATTTGATGGTCTTCTCCAAAGTTGCAATACACACCAAACCACCTAATGATCCACAAAAAACACCATTTATAACATTCTTTATTAATGTGGCCTGCATTAACTTGGAGAAACAAACAGACCAGAAGCCTAACAGAACTAGATAAGGCCGATCTATCTTTAATAACCATACAATAAATTGGAATAATCCTAAAATTATGGGATATGTATAACGCATGAGAAAAAATAGATAAAACAATCATCTACTTATCCCTAACTGATAACACATACAGTCAATGTATCATAGAAGTTGGCAATAACTGAACACCTTTCTGGAAAGCATTCAACTATTTAATAGGTAAGATCCTGGCTGAGTTGATAACACTGAATACAGGTATCCAAGTTTTGCTTACTTTTGTGCAAGTTGACTGAGTGTATTATTAGTTAGATGTAGAATGCTTTTTCTAGTATATGGTTCATGCCCTTTTGAGCCAGAGAAGAATTATTGCTATGGTCACCACTTTAAAAACAGAAATTTGGTTTCTATGCAAAAAAAAAAGTATACATAAAATATGTACCCCTTCATACAACCACTGTAATTATCAACACAAACAAATTCAACATTTCTTTTGGTGGCTGTTTTTTGTTTTGTTTTCTGCAATTTTATAAATATGTTGGTTATCTTAATCACAAATTAGCTGGTTAAATTCATATGCAAGTTTTTTGTTCAAACCTTTTCCAAATACAAAATCACTTCTTGAATTGGTTCTTTTAGCAAGAGCGTGGCATTATATCTTACTCATCTGTTTTCAGATGTAAACAATCAGATTGTTCCATATAAATCAACTGTAAACAGTCGTGTTCTTTCATAGCAATTAAGTGGAATCAGTCACATTTGTATCACAGAACTCGGCTGTAGATACAAAATCTTTATAAGTTACTTAAGATGATATGTTAAAAGTAATTTACTAAGGTGAACAGTTATGTACGTTATTAATAGTTTTCTAGTGTGTGTTTGACTTCATCAACTACATATTATATTAATCCTTATTTCCTTCTAGTGAATTTGTTTTTAAATATATTTATTTAATATTATCTTCTGTTTACATAAAAAACATTGACAGTTTTCAGAATCCTGATCGGTAACAATATTTTACAGGTAATCTGCAATGTTTGTAATCATTGTCGAGACATCGATCTTTGTAAAGATCCATTTCAAGCCATCAACACAAGTGGAATGTAAGTTGTTAAACAATTTTTTATGAACATTTCTGTAGATATGGGATACTTGTTTTGTTGTTTTCAATTAACTGTGAGACATCGATCTTTGTAAAGATCCATTTCAAGCCATCAACACAAGTGGAATGTAAGTTGTTAAACAATTTTTTATGAACATTTCTGTAGATATGGGATACTTGTTTTGTTGTTTTCAATTAACTATGAGGAATTCATTTCAAAGATTTCAGTAGACTTCATCCACTCATTCGTCGAGCTTCTTTCAGGGCAGAGTTTGATCTGTAAACATAACAGAATGTGATGAAGAACTCCATGGGTTAATAAAATATATTTACAGTAAAGTTGTGGTGATCAGGTATTAATCGTTGTCATGGTTAGTAGCTTGTACAGTCACCTAAGTCTCGTTATCAGTTCGTTATTTTTTTATTTATATATGACTAGACATTAATTCCTAACTAGTTTATATTCTGTTTTTTTATCTGCTAATCTGCTGCCATCTTCAGGGAAGTTCTGAGAAGAACTGTGTTTATGATGGTAGTGGTCGGTATTTGATAGAATCTTATATTTTATTTACTTGACCAGGATCTTCCCTAAATATCTTAATCAAACTTCACAGGTCACTTTAAAGGTTAGGTTAGGTTAGGGGTGGGGGATATAATGATAATATTCATAAATCTGTATACATCTTTCTCTGTGATAACTACAGATCTAATCAGCTGATTTTAATTGAACTTAACAGGTCACTTACGTTGGGATTGAGGAAGAACCCTTTTTATTTGGGGATTAATAGATCGTGGTGAAATTTCAAGAATTTGAAATTTGGTTTCTGCACAATAACTATAATTTTAAATTAAAGAAATTAACCAAATTAAAATAAAGGAGCATCCTGAGTAAAGATAATTCTTTAAGTTATTTAACTCGTGCTGTACTGAATTTTTATGAAGAGCTAGTGGATTTGTATATGAAATTTACAACATTACAAAAGGTTTCTTTTTCACGGAGTTATAGTTCTTAAAATTTGGATATAATCATATATGTAATTGTTGTTTTCAATAATTATAATTTCTTCCTTGAAAGGGGGGTATTGTCTTTTCTCTAATGCTAATAAGAAATGCTAATGCTAAAACAAAATGAAAATGCTATTGTTCTGTAACATTTATAAATTAATGTCGTGTAAAAACAATGTTATGTGTATTTTGTTTTAGCTGTGTTTGTAGAAACGTAAGAAAATATATTGCATTGATGAGGGATAGAGGGTAGTCAGGTGTTTGATCTTTATTTTATTGGAATAAAATGAAAACTGTTGATTAATTAGAAGCTAATTAATAAGAAAAAAAAGCCTACTGATCACAATGACTAAAATAATAGTTATTATTTAGATACCAGTATTATTGATGTTGTGTTTTGTAATTCAACAAATCAGTTCTCCCTTATCGCTGGTTGTAAATGCTCATAAAAACAAATCTTTTTTACAACTAGGATCACTCAAAAGATTCATCGGAAACTCCCGTCAGGTGTGTTAGGACCAGAAGAAGAAAGTGTATTTCCCACCTTACCTGGATCCTATTTAAAACTTACAAATCCTCCCCTGGAGTTTGTTAAAGCTGTTACTGAGGTAACAGATACATATATATAAATATACACACACACAATAAGATATTTTGACATATGTTTATTTTAATTTAAATGCATAAAATATTAAAATGTGATAAATTTGTATTTTATGTTCAAAACTAACAAGTAGTTGTAAGAGTTAAGAAACTTTATAATTTCTTAAATACATATTCCTTCCACCAAATGGTCCACTGGAGTGTTTTTTTGTTCATAAAACATTTCATAGTTGAAAACTTTGTTCTTAATTTGTAAGTTTAAGTAAGATTTAAAGTTTGTAGTAATTATGATCTTTATGTTTTTAAATAAAACTGTGTTTTCTGTCTCTTGGTTTTTATTGATACAACACAGGTTTTGTCACTGGACAGCAACATTAGCAGTCAAGTGATGAAGCTTAAGAGAGACTTACTACGTCTTATTGATATCGGTGAATTTAGTGATGAAGCCGTATGGGTGGACCCCTGTATGTCATTCATATTACCTGAGGTTTGTATAGAACACTTAAAATATTGAAAAGGTTCAGGGTGGGGGAAAAGCACGAAGAAGTAGGAGGAGCTTCTGTTGTAAATAAAAAGGTGGGAAGCTTTTATTTTACCTTCTGGCCTGTCAATAACCGTAGTTGGTGTATCTATTTGTTGGACACTGAAACCCATTAAAAGGAAGAAAATATAAAAAAGAGAATTCAGAGTGCACAAGAAAGTGACATGTTCTTTAAATATTTACTTTTGAAATTAAGAAATGAAAGTGTAGATAATTTAAAAAGTTAAATAATAAACTACATTTTTATGTCTAGTTTATTCACATGTATTACTAAAAAAATAGTTGTTTTAACTTTTGAATGGAACTGTAAACGTTTGTGGCATGTATACTTTGACAGACTCTTCCACCTTGATACAGTGTGTTAAAGCAGGCTTTGTAGCTGTATTTTATTTCCGTGGCTAGTTTATATTAAGAAGAAAAATAATAAATTTCATTGTCGTATTTCTGTTATTAATCATCGCTGTGATTGCAATGTTTTATGTAACCAAGATATAGTTTTTGTTGTTGTTTTCCTCTCGCTGTTTAGCCTATTGTCGAAATGTGTTGGAATTTGATGAAATACCTACCAGAAACTGCAGCTATCCAGGAAAACTTCAACGTGAGTAAGGAGTTGAAGTGTTTACAAACCATGTGTTATAACTTTAAGAAATAATCTATTTTTTAGTATTACTCTAATATAGAAATTATTCAAACCATCTTAGATGATAGTTTCTGTCTTCTTACAACAGTTCAAAAATGTGTAAGAATAAGTTAGAAATAAATAAAAGCTACATTTCCTGAAATAGTTGGTGTTTATTTGTACTTATGTTTCATGTTTATACACGTGTCTTAAGTTTAACTACATGTGTGTACCTGCTTGCTAGTGTTATTGTTTGAAATCAGATAATTTTTAATTTATTTGTAGTTTTAAATGTAACACACACACACAAAAATAGAAACTTAGACCACAGAAACACTTTGACTCTTCTGAGTGACATTAATTTTGAACCTAGTTTAAATCCTTGAGCCTGTTTGACAAAGGATATTCTCAAAGTGGTCAAAGATCTTAAAGTTTAAAGATCCTTGAAGGAAATTAAGATAAGTAAATATTGAACTTTTTATTACAAGAAATGTTTTGTGACATCATAAGGGATTTAAAATTAGAAATACTGTTCTCATTATTATTTACCAAAAATTACTAAACTGATTTCAATTTTATTTTCTTGATTTTAATAATTATTGTTTAACAAATGTTAGATATACCTATGAAAGATGATGTTTGTTTTTATATCTTTATACAGGCTGTTATTGCCAGTTATATAAGTACTATTTACCAGCATTACCAGGAGGAGTATAGAGTGAGAAAATTAGAAAACTGTAGCCAGGTAAGATAAGTATTGGAACTTAACAGTGATTCTGTCAAATCATTTGATAATTATGTTACTAATATTGTGTTAATAAAACTCATTTGTTTGGTAATTTGTATCACTTTTGTGTAAGTTGTACTGATAGACAGTAAAACACTAACCTGTAGTTTTTACATATCAGTGTTTGTGAGTTGAGTTAATAACTGGATTAATTTCGGAACATAGATCTTCCAGCATGAATTTTCGGTTTATTTGGAGACAGTGAAAGAGTATAATTTCTTTGTATAATTTCTACGGGAATCTTAATGACCATAGTTCTTGTGTTTATCTAAGTGTTTATCTTCTTTTTGATATTACATTTGTATCAATTTTCCAGTTTTTAAACTGATATGACGTTCATTATATAAAGAATCAAGGTAAAAAAGTTTTTTTATAATAAAATGTGATTTTTTTTTGGTCACATAATGTTTGGCATTTTTAAAACATTACTTTATTTGTTGAACCCAAAAACAATTTATAAATATATTATAGTTTCAAAAAGAAAAAGAAAACTTAAACCCCTAATTATTAAGTTATTAGTTTTACCATGTCCTGTCTGGATCATATTGTCCCGATTTTTTCTCTAGAAATAAAGTTCACACATTTTAATATCATTGTTATAAAGTATCTCTGTTTTTTATCCTTTCCACTAGATTGAAAACTTTCCTGTAACCATGAAAGATGAAAGCTATTATTAACATTATTTGAAATGAGGCTTAACATAAAACTTATACAAAGCAATAATAACCTTTATCTAAGTATCGTGTTGTTGTATGAATAGTTTATGTAAAACCTAAGAGTATTTCCTCTTACCTATATGAGTCCTTTTCAGCAAATTTAATTTTGTTTTATTTTTAGATACATCAGCATAATTGGCATTAAACTAGTAATTTTCTGTCATGTATAAGGATGACAGTAATTTTCTGATAGCACACCAACACTTAACTATCATCAAAATAGAAAAAAAAAAGACTGAAAAAAAGTAACATTTTTAGTTTGCATTTTTATTCCCTTTTTTAACGTAATTTTCTCTAAATTGTTTGTTTCATGAATAATAGTTTCAATTTCATAGTTTAAAGAAAATTTATTATTCAGGTATTTGTTTATGGCAGATTGGATTAATAACATGAAGAATGTTCAGTAACACCATCATAAGCTATCGTTCGAATTTTTAATGGTCTTGATGAATAAAAAACTTACAACAACAAAACAATTACAAGCATTTCCATTTTCAGAATAACTAGTTTTTTTTAATTATTACAAAATTGGTTCTCCAAGAAATTATAAAACATAATTATTGAATAATTTTACATTATTTAGATGTCACTTTAGAAAATTATTTACTGAAACTAATGTTTTGTGATGTTTTTACAGTTTAAAATCTGCCTCTGACAGTTCTGTACTATATATATATGACTTCAGTTTTTATTAATTTTCCAGAAACCTGAAAATTCTATCACTCCAGCTAGTCTAACATTTGCTCAGGAGTTAGTCAGCGGAGAATTGTCACAGAAGTTATTTCTGTAAGCTGTTACCTCTTCTTGATTGTATTTAATAAAAATCTCAAGGTAGCTAGTCAACAGTACTACATACACAAACCATTATAAGGTTACTTTCATGTGATAAAATTGTGGGATTTGACCACCACTCTCATGACCCACAAGAGCTGACCAGGTCGTGGATAATGAATGCTTGGATTCACAGTCAGAGCATTCTAAACTCTGGGAAACACACCCAAATACTAGGGCTGTGAATCTGAGGATTGTGCTTTATGTCTCATTGCCACAAAAATTGTGTATACTATAAGGTTGATGTGGAAATCCAACTAACGAGTTTGATAAGAGAGTTAGCAGTGGGTGCTGTTGACTACCTGCCAGTCTGTCAGTTCGTAATTAAGGATGACATCAAATTTTATTGAACATATCTTATCTAGAAATTGTAGTTCGAAAAGAAAATTTGTTTGTTTGGTGTCAGAAAGAGATTATGTACATTATTATAGGCCAACAATTGTATGAACTAACTATTTACACTAACCACAGCTTAGTTTCTACAGGTGTTGTGTATGAACTAACTATTTACACTAACCACAGCTTAGTTTCTACAGGTGTGTTTGAACTAACTATTTACACTAACCACGGCTTAGTTTCTACAGGTATTGTGTATAAGTGAATACATTAGCTATTTAAGGTAATCACAGATTCACAGAACTTTGTAGGTAATTTTTGTAATTATTTCCTTTTCAGTTGAAATCGTATGTAAAATATTCAATTTTTGTTTTTGAAATCATTCTGTGCATATAATTTATTGTTAAGTTAATAAAACTGAACTTATTGAATATAAAAATTTTATACATAAATGAAGGTAAATTATTATCATAATTATTAAAAAATTAAGTCTACCTTTTATGTATTTGCCATTTTAGTTTGCCATTATGAATTCTTCTTTTCATTTTATGTTTGTTTTAGAATGACAAAAATATTGCTAATAGAAAGGATTAATTACCTAATGAATCAAAGTATTGTAAACACTCTACTAAAGTCAAAACGGTATGCTAGATTTTCTGTGTTCATTAGAGGCTTATTTTTTAGTTATGATCTATTTAGGTTGGTTGCTTTGATCATAAGTTAACACTAAATACTAGAACCAGAATGTCTAGTATCATAAATTTTAAGAATAGTTTTGTTCACTAGATGGCTTCGATGTCCTCAATCTTTGCTTTATGAGCCAGCCTTGAAACGAATACTTCATATGTTAATGAAGAAACTCTTTATGCAGGTAAACAGAAGTGAAATATGCGTTTTTTATTCATACATTGTTTTTATTTTATAATTTAAAACATGACAGTGCATGAGACTGCAGTTTTCTTTGAGCTTAACTTGAAATTTTAACAACAAGGGTTTCATAAACACTTAACCTGACCATATCTTTACATTAGAAACAACAATCACATGATTTTGTTGAATACTATTTTCAGCTTGTGGCAGAGCTCCAACGTCTCGGGTCACTCATTATCTATGCCAACAACAATCACATGGTTCTGTGCACCAAACGCCATGAAGTGGGAGATGCCATAGCTTATATCGATTATATTTTGGGGAAAATCAAAAATAAAGAATTGTTCCATGGCCTTGATATGACCCTCCAGGAATGTTGGAAGTATCTTTTATGGCTGGATCCTGTGAGTCGAACCTTTAGTGAAATAATTTTTATTGAACTGTTAAAAATGTGTAAACAAAGTCATTATCTTATGTAGAGTTCTGTGAAGCGTTTCAGTTTTTAACAGGAAGTTAGTCTTAAGGATGAAGTTTCATTTTACTTTTATTTTAACATGTTTAATAAATTATAAGAAATATAAACGTTCTGATGGTTAATTTTATATGAAAAATGTTGTTAGTATTAATGATGCGATTTACAGTAGCATTCAATAAGAAAATGTGTAAAGTGAAGTTATACGAACAGCTTGCCAAGTCATAAAAACACGAAGTGATATGAAATGTCTAACTTAAAATACCTAGGATTTTTGTCCTTATAACTTCACATTACGTGATTTCATACAAGATTTCCAGTTCGTTTTTGGTTTGTTTTTATAGGCCAACTATGGAGGTATAAAGGGTAAATCTGAAACAGAGGACCAGAAACCAAAAACTTTATCATTAGATGAAGATGCTGAGGATGAAGACGATGGGGCTGATTCTGAAGAAGAAGTAAGATTTAAGTGGGATATCAGATTATAAAATCTTCTTGTATACGTATTGAAAATTTATAAATTTAGGCCTACAATAGTGCTATTAATTCTCTGTATACAGGATCTGTCATTTTGACTGATCTTTCACCCACCATGAAACTATACATACTATAACACTGGATGTGCTTACTTGAATATCTCGAAATTTGGCAAACTTGTGGTAAACATTATAATTCTGTTTTAAACAAAAAATTATATTTTTTTAATAAAGTATCTTTTCTAAAGGTTTTCTGTGAATTGATGATATTTCACCTTGATATTTCATTTGTATAACTTCTAGAACCTCCTAAAAAAATATCAAAAATTTTATCTAATAAAGCGCCCCCCAGTGGCACAACGGTATGTCTGTGGACTTACAACGCTAGAAACTGGGTTTCGATACCCGTGGTGGGCAGAGCACAGATAGCCCTTGTGTAGCTTTGTGCATATTTAAAACAAAAAACAAAACATCTGATAAAGCTTTATCTATTATTTTCTCTACCCTAACACTAACAAAATTGTCTCTACCAAAAGTTAAAAATATGGAACAAAAAATATATATATTTTTTCTAGAATGATTACAGATTATAACAGATAATTACAATTATTTATTTATATATTATAAGATATTTAGGTCTCTTAACTTTTTGCAACTGTTTTTATTTAATTTTATTATTTTTGGCTCTTTGAAATGTGTATGACTATTGTGACAAACAGATAATAACCCAGCAGAAATGTAGAAAGTTTAGGCATGTTCCTTGTGTGTTTCACAAGGAATGATCATGAAATTTTTATATATTTTTTTTTCATTTAAGTTTCCTTGTATAACCTATTAAGTTTCTAATTTTTACATTGTGGCTACTGTTTTTTTTTTAAGATATGTTACAATAAATAAAATTATATATAAGAAGCAAGAAGTTTAACACTTACCTTAGCCTTAGGCAAGTTTGCACTTTGATGTCTGCCTTTGTAAGCCTTCTTTTTACTGTCTGTGTTCATTATCCAAATAATAATTCATATTGCTTTCAAATATTTTAGAACACACAAAATATGTCGGGCACTAAAATATAATGTCTCGAAACTATTATAGTTTACCTGGTTTTCTAACTCTGTTATAAATATGTTTAAAAACTTCTGTTATTCTTTGGAGTCTATACCATAAATATCTACTTGTGAAATGACTGATTTCACAAGTAGATATTTGAAACAAATTATCACCAGAATCATCTAGTTCTGTTGGTTATAAACATGACAAGTTGTCGCACCTGTAGAAACTAAGCCGTGGTTAGTGTAAATAGTTAGTTCATACACTCATACACAATACCTGTAGAAACTAAGCCGTGGTTAGTGTAAGTAGTTAATTCATTCACTCATACACAATACCTGTAGAAATGAATGAGCTGAAAGTCGGCAAAAATGTTTCTATAAATCGCCACATCTCGCATCCAGCTACTTATCATAGTTCGAAGGACTCGGAAAGCCCCAGAACTCAAGGCCATCTCATCATAACTAGCTAGTGATGTAGCTGATGTTTGTCCACCCATCATTTCTTCTAATGAAACAGTTGGCGCCGTATCAAAAGCTATGCTGGCATTAACCCCCTCCAGTTCAGTGATTTGTTGGGCCTATGACAATTACACATAGAAAAGGTTTTAAGTTTTACTAACTAATAAACTAATGCAGAAGTGAATATTGTAAAAAACTGGGCACAGAGATATCATCCCATAGAATCTATAGATGATAGGACTGGAGAGAATTGTCATTCAAATTGAACAGGATATTTAGTTTGAGCTTTCATCGTGATATTCTTTTCCATCCACAAACAGAAGTTAAAACATAACCAAAAACAAAACTTGACAATACATGTTCTACTTTACCACCTGCAACAGTTTATTGTATTCACTTCTATGAAAATGTTACGAAATGGTAGTTCAACGTTTACCTGTATATGTCATGTACTATTAAACAGTAAAAACTTTAATATTAAAACTTGTTATCAGCACACTAATTATTACAAAACTGTCTAAAAATGTCTTCTTGTTTAAGAATAACAACACTCAAAGTGTAACAGTAAAGACAAACTGACTTGTGTTAGAGTAGCAGCTGCTACATAACAACACTTACTTGTAGTAGCAACTCTTGAAGAAAGAATATTTAATATTTGAAAGTGACTTAAGGCACTTAAGACTTAAATACTTAAGACTCTTGTATTGACTTCTTCATATCAACAACATATTTTTAATATAGTGGTAACTGATTCTACAACAAGAATTACTGGTAATAATTATAAATGATAAGCCAATAAAATATAGTTGAAGTACTGTGGTGACTGACAACAATATTATTAGGTCGTCAAGAAATTAATGTCGCTTTTTTTAGATGAAAATACCCGAACAACTTATATATCAAAACAAAACA
>NW_013670454.1:37149-38230 GCF_000517525.1 Limulus polyphemus | reverse complement strand
CTTGCTGCCACTGAAAGATCTAGAAGACCAGATGAAAACCTTCCATAACATTGCACGGTATTGATTAGCCAGTTTAAAATTAAACATAATTATTATAAAAATTATTTAGGTCACAAAAACTTGGTCTAGCCCTTCTTTCATTTATAGAGTATTTTTTGTTGTTGTTTTTTTTCAACTCTCAAGCACCAAAATTTATTTATCTACAGTTCACGGTTAGTGAAATTATCATATTCAGTAATTGTATATTTTTATCTGTTATAAAAATGAGTGAAATCACCTGTGTTCTATTTAAAACTTGTAGGAAACCCTGGCAGTAATTAGTGTTTTTATCTGTGAATCATGTTATTGGGGGGAGAGGGGCACCATAACCACTTAAGACATGGACTTGCAAGCAATTTGTTGCACAAATAGTTTACAAAAATGTGCTGGTTGTATGGTAGTAATAATATATATATGATTCTTTTATTTCACAAGATGAAGAACATTTGCAAAAGAAGTATCTAAATTGTAGGAACTCTGTATCCAGCATACGCTAAACTCTTGTAGAATTTAGGGTCCTTTTTTCCCCTCCTGTTGGATACTTGAAATCTGAATTGTGAACAAGTACTTTTAGTTGATCAAAATTATGTAATATAAAAGTTATCCCAAGTACACTAAACAAACACCTTCCTAAAAGCATTAAAAATACACCGAATGTTAAATAAGGTTAATTATCAAGTAACTTGTGTAGCTTCCTTTCATAAAAATATAACTTAAAAAACAAGTTACACAAGAAAATCACAATTTTTTGACACTCACCAGGACTCAACGTTTAATCTTGTTTCAAAGAGAAGTACAACTTCTTTTTATTGGAAGCTATCACCGAGATTTGTTATCTTAAGTATTTATTGACAGTTCGAATTGAATATTGCATAAAGATTAATATGTAGAACACTCAGTACTCCGTAAACTGTGAAGTAACAGTGAATTTCCATTCTTTATACCACCATTGAAGAACACTTGATAATCCATAAACTGTGAAGTAACGGTGAACACTTGATGTACTCCGTAAACTGTGAAGTAACAGTGAACACCTGTTCTT
>NW_013670454.1:29771-36149 GCF_000517525.1 Limulus polyphemus | reverse complement strand
AACGGTGAACACTTGATGTACTCCGTAAACTGTGAAGTAACAGTGAACACCTGTTCTTCTTTATACCACCATTGAAGAACACTCAATACTCCGTAAACTGTGAAGTAACAGTGAACACTTGATATACTCCGTAAACTGTGAAGTAACAGTGAACACCTGTTCTTCTTTATACCACCATTGAAGAACACTTGATAATCCATAAACTGTGAAGTAACAGTGAACACCTGTTCTTCTTTATACCACCATTGAAGAACACTCAATACTCCGTAAACTGTGAAGTAACAGTGAACACCTGTTCTTTATACCACCATTGAAGAACACTCAATACTCCGTAAACTGTGAAGTAACAGTGAACACTTGATATACTCCGTAAACTGTGAAGTAACAGTGAACACCTGTTCTTCTTTATACCACCACTGAAGAAAATTATAGTTGTGTGTTTCCTGATGTGAGGCATAGATAAATCACATTTCACAAAACAAAGAAACCCCTACACTTTCTGATGGTAGACATATATAAATAACATTTCAAGAAACCTAGAAACCCTACACTTTCTGATGGTAGACATATATAAATGACATTTCAAGAAACACAGAAACCCTACACTTTCTGATGGTAGACATATATAAATGACATTTCAATAAACCTAGAACCCCTACACTTTCTGATGGTAGACATATATAAATAACATTTCAATAAACCTAGAACCCCTACACTTTCTGATGGTAGACATATATAAATAACATTTCAATAAACCTAGAACCCCTACACTTTCTGATGGTAGACATATATAAATGACATTTCAATAAACCTAGAACCCCTACACTTTCTGGTGGTAGACATATATAAATGACATTTCAATAAACCTAGAACCCCTACACTTTCTGATGGTAGACATATATAAATGACATTTCAATAAACCTAGAACCCCTACACTTTCTAATAATTGACTTTCCATTTACTAACTTAACATCTCAAGTGCTGTTGAATTTTTGTTTCTTCTCTCCAAAGAAGGATTTCTATCTTCTGAAATTACTTCAGTTGTAAGATAAGTTGTTTGAACTGATTTAAGTTGTTGTTTGTTTTTAGGTACTTCCACATGCCCTTGCTGGAAGAAGTGGTTACTTGGATTATGAAGATGAATCACTACAAGTTATAACCGTATTTTTTTGTATATATGAATATAAACTGTAAAAATCAACCCACTGTATTTCTCTGTACACTATAATACTGCCCTATATGTTTTAAGTGATTAAAACCGAGATGGCTTTATACACACTTCTTATGATTGTTGAAAATTAATTAATTAGTTTATTTACAATATCCTAAAACTTAATAAAAACGTATGATCGGCATTTGAGTCATTCCGGAATTTACCTGAAAGGCATTCTGGCATTTTTTGGAACTTTATTTGACCACGTTCGAACTTGCTCACATCAATAAATCGATAAAAATATCTAACATTTCATTCTGTTTCATGTGATTCAAGTTTCTAATTGTCGTTAGGCTTGGTAAACACAGATGTGAAATGAGTAAATATATAAATAAACAGGCTTATTCTTTTAAGTGAACTAACTTACACCTTACAGAGGCGTGTATACCAGTTTTGGGGGTTGATATCAATATATATATATATATATATTTTCAGCTCAATTTTTAAACGATAATTTTTTTCACTATCCGATAGGTGGAAACTGAAATAAGTTACTGTATATTTTGTTACTAAGGCTAACCATACCACGCTGTTTTTGGTTTTCAAGACGTGTCATTTTTCTTATAATACAAACAAGGTCATTAGAGTTGCTCGGTGTTAACAGTAACATTATATGTTGTTTAATTCACCACGTGCATTGAAGTCTTGCACTTGGTAACAAAAAACTTCAAGTCTTAAATTTCGTTGTTGTTTTTTTTCAAGTTAGAAACACAGGTGTAATGGGATTCTTTCGTACGCTTAAAGTTACAGGAAATAGTTAACAAATTAAGGCACGTTAACAAATAACCTGACTACCTTAACATTAACAGTCAAATCATAAAGTCTTGTTTTTGAAAATATTGTTCGTTCTTACAACTTGTAAAAATACGACTTCACAATGTGATTAATAAATTAATTTCAAATAGAAAATCTATATTTTATTCCCTCTTTGTCAGCGTGTATTATAACACTGCACTTAATAAATGTCTTGGGTTTTCTGATACACAGAAATTAAACTTAATGTAGAATATGCATGTATTGTTGATATTTATGAATACACGTTAAATCAGGGTTAATTAATAATACGCGAGGGGAATGTAGTGTAGATATTCACGAGGAAGACACGTGATGACCGTATTTTTCATGATTATGTAGCAGGATTTTACATCAGACTGATGAATAGAATACGTGGGAATGTTCCGTTTTTTGAAGGAAAGCTGACATTCTCAGATTTGAATGAAAAAATAAAGGCCGAGATTGTCAAGGAGATTTCATAACGTGTGTACTGTTTTTTATGTATTGTAAAAATTAAATAACTTATCGGTTTGGTAAAGAAATTCTTAAGCCTATTTCAGTTACACCGAAAGAAATATACAACTGGCTAAAGACCGACTCTATACATAATTTAAATAAGCGTGAACGAACGGTGATTTTGGTTATTAAAAATGCTTAAACTGAATAACTAGCAAAATAAAGCAGTCAATTATGGTCTTTAATGTTTAGAATAAAAATCATCCGATATACTCTCCTCCTGATAGGAATTTAGGTCTTTGTGACCTAGGAGGGTCAGGTGCTCTGGGACCTCTTCCTCCTTTCCGGACAGTGGTATGTCGTCTGTGAATGTAGAGTGTTGGTACTACAAGAGGGTCGGAGTAAACCGCACTTGCTCCGTCCCCTTTCAGTGCTCCGATATACTGTTTTTATAATGGGCGCAAGTGTCATCTTGGCGCCTAGCAGTAACTGTTTGTCGATTAGTTACTGAAGTGACACATAGTTTACATGATTGGTCGTTGAGCAACACACAGCCCACTATTTATTGGTTGCTATGGTGACATACAATCTATTGCTTATTTAGGTGGGAGATGGGGACGTTACATACATATATAAACCATATCAACACACGCATATACATCATATGCGTATAAATACAATGCTTTACAATCACCAGAATGATCGAGGTGACACGCATAGAGGGCTACATATCCCCCCTCCCTTGTACTCGCCCTGTTTACCCCGGAAAACTGTTCACTTCCTGTGTATGAGGGTAGAGAAAACAAAATCAGTTCGTTCGCTTATCTGGTAATATTATACTAGATTTACAAAAATTATATTTACTCATTCACGTTATATTGAATTTTTGCAGTTTTTATTCACACAACCATTTAACAAAAAGCTGAATAGAATTTATTTTTAGCTGCAAAATAAATAAAAAGGTACATTTACGTAAGTTAGTAGATGTAGTTAGTCGTGTTCTTATAATTCTGTGAACCAATAAACGCCAATTTTATAATGCGGCTTATTTCTGAACTATCGTTCGTTAACATCATGTAATAACCTGCGATAGCGGCGCCACTGTGATTATGATATATAACTTGCAGATACACGTGTACATAAGTGTAAACAATGGAGAGTACATAAATATAAACAATGAAATTTTGACTCGGACGAGTCACGCTAGAGAAATGAGGTTGTCCTACTTTCAAATTACAGAAGCACAAAACTTAGTCCCATTTTTGGTTAGCGATAAGAAGAAAAAAAAAAGACATAACATATGTATTTGACCTGCATTTAATAGCCTATGTTTTTGACAATTTTAGCATTCTTTGACGGCAATATTTTAGTATGTAGTCCTGTATACGATATAATAAAATATAAGACTTAGATGTATATAACTTGGTCTTATAAAAGTTCAGTGATCTCTACGCCGTGTAAGTTTTATTTCACCGCGTAGTATGGTGAACATTCAAAATAACTGACTGAAGTTTACAGAAATAAGGGCGAAGTTATGTATATTTTTAATCGCTTAGGCTTTGATTTAATCTATTATGCTATCTTTGTAAAGTGTCACAATTTATTGGTACGTACTTTTTCTCGAGTCTGCTTTTTACATTAACTAGATTCTCACCTTTGCAATATGGTGGCGCTAGGGTCGACTAGTAAACAAGAACCTTCGTTACGAGCTTGGCGGAAACTTGAGTTTTGAAGTGAGAGCGGTGAATAGTGTTTATAGTATTATGTCATATGTTTTAATAATATCGTATCGTTACACTATTTGATAAAAAATGTATTTCATCGAAGTATTTTGGATAGTATATACAGTTATAGTGATAGGTGAGTAAACCTTTTGTATTTTTTGTGTCTCTCTGTGTAATTGTTTTAAATTAGAATTTTCTATCTAAGTTGAACTTTCAGCGTTTAAAACTAGACGGTTCGCTTTATTTCCTGCTGTGCTCAGGTATTTATACAAAATCAAAGATTTGGTACTTTGAATAATTGTACAAATAAGGAAAGTAATTACTGATGCAACTTCTGGAGAATATAAAAAAATTAACCGTATGGTAACTCTTTATGTAGTTTTCTTTGTGGGTTGACGTGAGATTATACAAATATTAACATCGTCTGCCCGCAGGCCGAGCCACTCTGCAGTGTATTATGTAGCTTGGTCTACGTAGGGGAGCGTAGTTAAAGAGATCGTTTACACGATTTTTTTTTTTTGCTTACTGTTCAAACTCAGTGTGGGGGTAAGTTATCTTAGTAGTGGTATTTACACCATATGTTAATCTACGTATGAGTATATGTTTTAAAATGCATTATCATTTAAGCAACTTATTGATCAAAAATTTTATGTAAAATATAAATTTAGCTGATTGTGCCAAATAAAAGTAGACAATTTTTTGAATGGAATGAGCTTGTAGTACGATGGTAATGGCAAGTAGAAATTATGTGTAATTAACGTTATAACAATTTAAATCGTAATTTGATCTAAGCAGTATTAAGTACTTTCAAGTACTGATACTATATAGAACCAGAATATACTACCTTGATATTATCTGATTGATATCAACTATTACTAATAACAGTTCATTACTAGTTCGATGACGAGGAACCCACTTTGAGACTAATAATGGCTGAAGACGGCTTAAATGGGTAATGAAGAAAAACTTTAATATAAGTTTAACATAACATTTAAGCCGTCTCCAGCCATTATTAGTTCATTACTAGCTTTTTTTTATTGTGTCAGTAGTTTTATGTATTTAAAAGTAAGCGACTTAAAGGTCACCACGAGTCACTGCTTTATTTAAGTTCTGGCCGACTTAAGGCTCGTGTTATATAAAAAATGTGTTGGTTATAACCTATGTTTTTTATTGTTTTAAACAAATAAATCACTTCTAATGGAAACGACTGACCTCAACACTTACTTGTATGGTCGACTTGCATATGTTTATCGAGGGCTGGCTATAATCAATTAATGGTAAGATTTATTTTTCAATGCCAATTGTTTGAAAATAAAACCACATTGGAGAATTGTGGTTTGGTGCACAAGATCACAAATATTTACTATTTTATAAGAAATAGATAAATGAATTCATGAAAACTTTCAGTAAATCAATGTTTTGTTGCTTGTGTGATAATTGTAACAATAAGATCTAAAAAGTAACTATACACATTTCCATTGAATGGTTTATATTCAATAACAATGAACATTGCTATAGTTTTATTTTTTACTTACAAATGTTAAATTTAAAGCGTAGGGCACAATCTTATAGCAGAATATATTCACTGTACAGTTAGGGCCGAATTAACTTTGAGAGGGGGCCCGGGGCTTTTAAATTTTGTGTGGACTGTCTCTGTATATTCGGTTTCTTCTTTTATTGACTTACCAACCAACCTCCTTGCTCACTTTTAAACACTAGTTTAATTTCAAATTGAATTTTTTTTTCATATTATATAAAAATATTCATTTGACGTGCACATAGCAATTAAGTTGTTATTATTTATTCGTTGGAATACGCCTTCATACCAAGCGATTTATATGACTTCCGAACATCAAAATGTATTGTTCTACATACACAACATTACAGCAATCCGGCTATGTAATGTAGATACTAGGCTTAAGAGATATCTTACAATTATACTTGTAATAAGGCATTGATAGTAGGCCTATTATATTTATAAACACTACACTATTTATCTTTTCCCATAGAGATTTTCAATAATTATAAGAGTATTTGGAACATAAAGGACTTTATAAATTCATTAGCCTAAAAAAGTCACTCGTGTAATCATTGCCAGTTTGTGGGTAATACACTGGATTTTTAAGCTAGAGTAATATATATATATTGTTACGTCACCGTTCGTTAGTTAATTTTCCGTAAATTCGTTCCGACGAAACTATAGCGACACAA
>NW_013670454.1:26224-29031 GCF_000517525.1 Limulus polyphemus | reverse complement strand
CACTCTCTGACTGAAGTTCAATTACTCACTACACTGGTCCGTCACGTTGTGAGCTTCTTATATATACAAGACTACACTATATCTAGTAATCTCCCGACAATTCACGAAGGTTCGAGAAGGACGTGGCGTGATACTAATCACGTGACCTCGCTGACGCAACAATATATTAATCTCAACAGAAATGTAGGGACACAAAAGGCGTTACAGATTCACGAGCCTAAGAAAACCCTATTTTGTAATGCCATGTTCACTTAGCGCTCGGTGGGTATAACTTAATTATGTTAAGCCTAAATGATATACATACTAGGCTTAACAGAAATTTAGTAACATTAAAGACTACAGATTCATTAGACTAAAATTACTCGTGTAACGTTATATTAAGTTGGTACTTAGTAAGCATACATTTTTTTTTTGTAGCGATGTCACGTGGATTTGTATTTTTACGCATAGTAAAACATTTATTTATAATATTTCCAAATTTTCGAGCTTCACTATTTTCAATAACGATGATAATATGTTTTTATCTTCTCCAATTTTGTTCCAAAAGGGAAAAAGAACAACCTGCGATGAGCAGGTGGATACAAAAAAAAAACATTTCATGTTTAAATTTGTCCCCCAGTGAGCCAGATGTAATGTTATGGACTTGCAATGCTAAACTCCGGGGTTCGATCCTCCATAGTGGACGTAATAGTTATCCCAATGTGGTTTTGCCCTAAAACAAACAGAAGTCTAAACTTTAGGAGTGTAGATTAGGACTGAACACTGTTGGGGTTTACCTTATTTCTAAGTAAAGAATGTGAAGCCAGAGAGGTTTCGTTTCTAAATATTTACTTACATACAGGATTTCTCCACGCCTCAAATCTTACACCTTCAACTAGTTTTAATTGTTCTAACACAATTGTTCCTGGTCGAAGTTTGTCACTTTTAAAAGAAGTGGCTAATAGTCAAAACCCTCAGTTGACCATTAATCTGTATTATACTTATAATGTTTAGAAACCAGTGGACCAAAACGTTTAGTAAGCTATACTGCTTTACCTCAAGTTCCTTGTGGACCTACACATGAATGGGTGTGATGATACGTTGTTAGATACGTAAACATACGATATATATTATAGACACATACGACTGGAGTTTAACACTAGTTTCCTTTGGCACAAGAGGATGAGAGTATCGAACCCCTGATTGTAAGGTTGTAAATCCAAAGACTTACCGCTGTTCTACCTGGGGACAAAGTGTCTTGTTCGAAGACACAATGATTAGGCGCGATTGAGATTATATCCCGCCACATTTCGATCAGTTGTTCAAAGCACTAACCCTAAGGACACGTGCAGTACATAGGCTCTAGGGAGAAAATAAAACTTAGGACCTATAATTTAAGAAGTAATTGAGCAAGATTCTCGATGTATGCGAAATTACTTTTACAAAGCACTGAAGTTGTATTTCTACGTCATTGTTTTGGTTATGTGTGAGAATGTTTGTTATGGAACGACGATGTTTTCCAAGCCTTGTCAATGTTGTTCGAGTCTGCACGTTTTGCTGCCACAGTCCATTTAACTCTGCTTATTGTGTCTTTTGGACACCTATAAAATGATAAGTTCGGATTATTTGTACAACTAACTGCTGCACAACTGATTGTTATTTCAAATACTTGATCCTAAATTCCAATACCAGTAACTACCTTGTCACTACCCTGATACGTCCAAAATGGTGGTGTTTTCCTTTAGGCTTGCCGGTAATATATGCGTGACGTCACGCGCATAGAGCCTAGCTAGTGAAGTATTTTAAGTGATTACTGTGGTTTCTGCTAAAGTATAGCGTGATTGGTGTTACCGTCACATTCCGTGAAGACAAAATTATTTCAGTGACG
This sequence comes from Limulus polyphemus, assembly GCF_000517525.1. NCBI lineage: Eukaryota > Metazoa > Arthropoda > Merostomata > Xiphosura > Limulidae > Limulus > Limulus polyphemus. The sequence goes on along the minus strand of NW_013670454.1, from coordinate 27,164 downwards.
TAAGTATTGCACGAGTTAATTAATCACCTCACAGATTAATTATCATTAGTATAAATAAAAGCCTACAGGAATAATATAGTTCTGGCAACACTCGATAATTTGGATTTAAACGCCCCTCCCTTTATTTTAACCTCGACATTATCAGATCCGACACTTAGTTCAAAACCAAAATTCACCGAAAAATCACTCACACAGGCCTCCTGGAATTCCGCCCATGAATCCAAACAAATCAATATTACTAAAAAACCTTATAAACACAGCTCCAAGACTTTGCTCAACTGACTACGTAGATGAAGAAATCAACTTTACAAAGGATTCCTTCATTCACACCAACAAATTTCAACCAGCTATTGTCCAATAATTTTCACACAACCACTAGAACAAAAAACTCAACTCACAAACAAGATTGACACTAATACACCAAACAACACAACATTACACTGCAACTTAGCATTCATCCCTGAAATCAGTTAAACAATAATCAACACTTGGAGAAAACTTGCCATTAAACATAAAATTCCTGTTGACTTCAGATTCACCCAACTAAACTAAAAATTACATAGAATCACACAATACCCAACATCACTTATAAAATAACTGTCCCAAATTCTACATCGGAAAAACTGGAAATCAGATTCGCTGAACATAATAAAATACCCTCCCATGTTTACCACCATTGAAACTTAAAAAAACAGTATATCTGTACAAAACCCTAATTTTAAACAAATAACCAAACACACAAAACCATCTTAATTGAACAAAACACCCCTTGAAGCTGTTAAGTAATCTCTGGTCACGTGATTTCTCTGTTCCATACTGTATCATAGAGTCTGATTAAGAAGTTAGCACACAGGAACACATACAAAAGTTGTAATGGTTTTCAAACGAGACCCAAAACTCTGGCGCTTTCAAATAGTTCACTATTTTTCGGGCTCAGCAT
>NW_013670454.1:14614-25224 GCF_000517525.1 Limulus polyphemus | reverse complement strand
CCCTTTCAGCCGTGAGGGTGTTATAATGTGACGGTCAATCCACTATTCATTGCTAAAAAGAGTTGGCGGTGGATGGTGATGAATAGCTGCCTTCCTCTCTAGTCTTTCACAAAATTCAAACCAAACAACTATAAGAAAGCGCTCGAGTTTTGGGTCTCGTTTGAAAACAAATTATCATAGATTCGGTAGATTCTGTATGTAGAGGTGGTCAAGTTACTCAGTAGATATAATATAAATACGGACACTAAAAACTCGGCAATGACAGTTTTACTTTAAAAGATGTTTGACACTCACTTTTATTTGTTTCTCTACCCAACAAGCCAAGAAACCATCGCTAAGAAACAAACCAATTGTTCATCTTTCTTCTTGTTTCTGTCGAGATAACTCAACAACTACTTTCCAAGCAGTGCACGATGTTATCGCTTAGTCATAATAATTAGTAGTAAATAAAGAAACACGTTATTCTATTGTAAACGATGTTATCATGACTCCTTGAAGTTAGTTTTTTACAGAAATCTGGTGTTTCTCTAACTATCTAACAGGTTAAGTACAGGATGAAACAGGAATTATCAGTCATTAATAGATGACTGTAACGTGTAGAATACTCAATGCTTTGTACACTATACAATCGATGTCTTTAGGGAGTCAACCGAATAATATGTATGAAGTAAAGAGGTAAAAAACGATATCAATAAACATAATATTAAATTTTATTACACACATTCATAGGATATAATAACTTATAGTCAGGGGAAAAAACATCACAAAACAAGTAATAAAAACATTTTGTAAATTTAAAATGATCTAGGGATGGCAGTGTCAAAAAAAGAATACAAACAAGAATATAGGATGATACAGCTATACGCAGATCATGCACACATGACTTTAATATCATAATTTAATGTTAAATTGTAAAATGTATACTTCATTTTAATAGTACTGCAGTTGGAAACTATATATTCCCGACTGTTGGTATGTAGTTTGTTTATGGTCATGTCAAGGTAAACATCAACGTAGTGTAACTAAGAACCTAGGACTTGCGTAAAAGGAAAGTTGAATCAAAACATGTCTCGATTATTACAGACTTGCTACAAGGTTGATCGAATTGACAGACCTCGTAACCATTTTACATTCTAACATTAACTTTTAATATTGAAAATCAGGTATGGATGATCTGTGTACAGCTGTATCATCCCTACATCATTTTACATTTAGAAAGTTTGTTATTATTTTTACTGGTTTATATATTCCTGTGCTTATGTAAACTATCTGATGATGATTTAATCTTGTCAAAACGATGTATATTTACAATAAAGTTTTTCTCATTACATATTCAAGCCGTCTCCAAACTCTCTCTTTTTTTTTTTTAATACTCTATTCAGAGAATTTCATAAAGAAAAATTAATTAACGTGGTTTAGGTTCTAAGTTAGAAACAGACATATTTTATTAAATGAAATTAGCGAATTTACGAGCGAAGTAAGTTGGGGTCTTTAGTAACGCTAAAAATCAGGATTCGACCTTTATGGTGGGTACAGTACCAAGAGTTCTTTATATATCTTTGCTCTTAACAATAAATGAAATTCGGTTTACATTTTTCGAACGGAGAGACATCTGTCTGGTGGTTCAGCAATTAATGTTTATAAATTGGAACTTTAATCAGGCATTACATTTCTGTACCGTGAATATTAAAGAACACGTTTTTCTTAAAGTTACTGGAAACATTACACTAGCAACGAAAAAAATCCAATAGACTCTAGTCACGTTCACCTGTAAAATAAACAATTTAACGTACACTGTATATATTGAGATTAAATAATTCCGACGTTAGTATAACATCTTTCAGTGTGATTACAACATTTTCAAAGCCGAATAATGCACTGCGGTACAACTAAACTTTAATCCATCAGGTTTATAAACACATTTTCCTAAATTATTGCTTGTAAATGCATGACTTTACAGGATTCCTGGTGACATTCGGGACACACTTTTTTTGTAAATAAAAAGAACCATCAACAATGTTTTGGTGTATGAACGTACATTGATGTTATACGTTTTTGAATGGTACTACCAAAACTAATGCCCTGAAAACCCTGGAATTTCTGTTTTTCAAGTTAGTGGAAGGGGTGCATCAATATTCGAATTAATCGTACTAGTTACTGGTAGGTTTTATTATAGATTTAACCCAATACTGTATAAAAAGGATATAAAACAAGTCAATAATTTGAGGATTAAATACTTAATGAATTATGTAGATCACAACCATAGACCGTGAGCTTCATGAGTACACGCGATTCTAACGCATTGAAAAAAAAGTGTTTTGACTATTAGTTAAAAAGACTAAGAAGGAATATAATATAGGTGATGTCGGTTAAAACCCCAGACATCCAGTGAAATCGTATCTTTGACATAGTCAACATTTCTGTGTGTGTGTGTATATATATTGACAAGAGATTCGATATAAAAGTGATGTTTGTTTGTAATTAAGCACAAAGCTACACAATGGGCTATCTGTGCTCTGCCCACCACGGGTATCGAAACCCGGATTCTAGCGTTGTAAGTCCGCAGACATACTGCTGTACCACTGGGGGGCTATATAAAAGTGATTGATCAGGTGCTAACTCAGAACAACGTACCGACAGATCTTAGCATAAATAGTTTGATCTGTGGACACCACACGAATAAAAAAAAAAAGTATAATATATAAGTGGATTTATACCCTTGAATTAATACAGGAAACGCATTTTTCATCAGCCTTTATACTTATACAAAACCTAGCCTGTTATAGACGAGGCTTAAACTTTTTCTGTTGAATCATTATTCCGAGGACTTTCTGGTGTTCACTCTATTACTTCCGTTCTGTGAGAAAAGCCTAGTGTATTTGATTTGTATTGTTTTTTATCCGTGACCCTGTTCTGTTGTCTTTCGTCAACCATAGAGAACCATCCCGACATCCTGCCCCGAGTAGGTGGAAAGTTTCACAGCAGAAAACGCTGTAGTGCTTCCTTCCGGTAACCATGAGTTTTATATAAAGTATTTGAACCTGAAAAAAAAATATTATTCCAGTTCATTTAAACAGGTTGAGAAACGTCACCGAAAATTGTAATAACAGTTTAATGGATTATCGAAAAAAAACATCGTATCTAACTATACAGATACTCTTAAGTAGATTGCTTTAATATCATGTTTAAATGAAGAGAAAAAAAAACGTCTTTAGAAATGATGTTATGCCTTGCAATATTTCTTCTTGAACACTTCGAACTGTTGGCGGTGTAGAATTTTGGCCATGAAATGTATGTAATCGTTTATCAGGATAGCTATTGTCACAAAAGATCTCCAGAACAGTCATCCTACACAGTGTGACAATAGCTATCCCGATAAAGATCTCCAGAACAGTCATCCTACACAAATCGGGATAGCTATTGTCACACTGTGTAGGATGACTGTTCTGGAGATCTTTGTAAACGGTATGTGTTTAATTATAGATAAAACAAAGTCGTTGTACACCTAGTATGTTGTCACCAAACAAAGTCGTTGTACACCTAGTGTGATGTCAACACACAAAGTCGTTGTACACCTAGTGTATTGTCAACAAAGTCGTTGTACACCTAGTGTGTTGTCAACACACAAAGTCGTTGTACACCTAGTGTGATGTCAACACACAAAGTCGTTGTACACCTAGTGTGTTGTCAACACACAAAGTCGTTGTACACCTAGTGTGTTGTCAACACACAAAGTCGTTGTACACACGTTGGTAAAGTTTGTATACGATGTTTAAAAATATAATACATCACATGGAAATGCTGAGAAAGTTTTTATCGAATTAATTTTTCTTCTCATGAAAGGATTTTCTTTCATTTTATTGTTTTTTACACATGGGAATTTGTTCTAGACAATGGAAAATCCTTGAGTGCGATTTTGTCCACACCACATTTTAGCCCCCCAGTGGCACAGCGGACTTAAAACGCTAGAAACCGGGTTTCGATACTCGTGGTGGGCAGAGCACGGAGAGCCCATTGTGTAGCTTTGTGCTCAATTACAAAACAATAAACAAACCAAATTTTAGAATTGCCTACTCTCAACTTTTAAAAACCGTTGTTTATTCTTTTCACCTAATTCACAGGCCAAGGCTAGTTGTATTAAAACCAATGTTTACGCCAAAACAAACGATTGAGTATTTTCGCTGTGTTTGTTGTGTGCTTTGATTACCGATATTGCATGTTATTTGTATATTTGAAATATTCAAGAGAATCTAAAAATATTACGAATATCTTTTCGACACCATTGCTAGTTAGGGTAGTAGGGCTAGGTTAAAACTTTCTTGTCCTTCACGTGTTTATTCGACCGGTTTTAACTGACACAAGAATGGCCTCTGCACCTTTTTCAGTACAACAGTGTTCAAAGCCAATTGTATGTTATTAGAACACATTCGTCTTGTATATGTTGGTTATAGGTTTAACCAGTGATCAAACTGGGTCGTTTAAATATTTGTTTTCCATTCCGCTACTTTATAAACATTTTGTTTTCTATTTCAGTCGTTTTCGTAACAGATATTTATGATTTTCAGAAAAAAACACCTGTTTTAAACTCAGTTTTTTTTTTCGCATATTAGAGGCAGATTGTGCCACCTGCCCGTTTAAAAAATATTTCATTTTTTCAAGATTATTTATATTCAATCGGGAGACACTTTTTCCGTGAATGTCTTGTATCTCGGATGGGTGCTAAATGTTTAATTGTAATACAATTTTGCAATTGTTTTTTCTGTGAATTAATTGTAGTTCATGTAATTTGTGGTCACGTAGGTCTACACTTTACTAAGACGGGTAATACATTTAATAAAATTTTGATTGTAAATTAAAAATTTTGTACAATGTATTTTTGTTTATACTGTGAAATGTATGAATAGCACTGGTACGTATTATGCAGTATTAAGTGCAGCGCCCCTCTTAGTTTTGTTCAGGAATCTCTTCCTCTGATCTCATTGGAGGGCCGATATAAAAATAAATTTTGACTGTTTTTAATCCCTACTGTGCGCCTATCACTTGTTATAAAAATAAAATTAAATATTGTCCCGCAGGGCTTGTCAGGATTGTTAATAATAGATTGTAGGGCATTATCCTCGTGGTTGAAAGGTTTATAACTATTATCTAGTTTTGCTTTTTATACAGGTTTCAGATATTGCAATTGTTTGGCTAAATTACAACTCATTGAATGTCAATGACTTCATTTTTATCGATATACAAATATATATTTGTAAAAGTTATAAAACGTTTTCATTGTTTGTTTATTGAAAATAAACAACTTTCGACCATGGGGATAACGTCCTATTAAGTATTATGTAGTTTTGCCATGGAGATACTGTCGTGTAGGGTTAACGTGATGATTATGGAGATATCGTCTGCACACATGCACAAGTTACAGACAATACTGGTGGTTCCTTTCACGAAGTTGTTTGGGTAAACTTTTTCAAACTCTGGCTTATATTTGGTATTCTCTACACGCTTTCAGCAGTGGGTTAACTGCTTTTATATTAAAGTTATTGAATAACTAAGGATCGTAATAGTATATATATATATATAGACTAAGATAAAATTAAAAGCCAGCATCAACAAACTCTTTAGACTTTATTGTGTAATTGAAAAAAATTATGTAATTGAATATTTACAGTTTTGTTTTGCATTAAAATATATATAAATTATTTGCTCGTTTCAAAAACTTTTTTTAAAAATTACCTTTGCTTAACATATGTCATTTTAATCAAAATTTTATCACACTTTTTACTTTTAGATTATTTTTGAATAAAGATATGTAAGTTGATCCTCAAATTATGAACTTGTTGGTAGGATTTTACCCTGAAACGTTAGTTCCTAGATAGGGCACAAGTTGACCCTTTGTAGAACTCTTGATTTTTGAGGTGGTGAGCCAGGTAAAATTCTTTATACTTCCACAAAATATTCAGTTGATTTTTAGCTGTAGTGCATTATAGGAGTTACAGTCAACCACTAAGCATGGATGCTACTGACCGGCTGCCTTCCCTCTGGTCAGTAGTTCAAAATTATGGACAGTGGCAAATAACCTTGGTAGCTTTAACATAAATACAAAATACTGGTGCAAGATCACAGAAAGTACAGTAATAATCTTTGTTGTATATACTGTCCATTAATGGTGGGGTCGTATCATATTAGTGTAGTCAGTGTATGAAATTATTCATGTATTATATATTTCAGTTTACGTTATGACATTTTTATTTACTGGGTAGTTTTTTAAATTGTAAGTTGTCGTATTCATTTTCAGTCAGTAATAATAACTAGAGCACGTGTAATTGGTCGAAATCTTGTTAAGCCTATAACGTATGCAACAAACAATGCATTCCGTGGAAAATTAATGAAAAACTGATAATTAGTTCATCGGGGTATACACAAGTTCGTGAAATCCTGGAAAAACATTCGTTTTTAACTTGTGGTACTGAAAAAAAAATATGAAAATAAATACAAGGTAATATTTGGCATAGTTCTGAAGGATTTGTGTGATTTTTAATTTTCACACATAATAAAAACAAAATATTTTTCTAATCTTGATACCAAGACTTACCATAGTCAAATTATAGCTTCATGACTTTCTTCATTTGCAGTATTATATAAAGAATTAAACTAACACACAGAAGAAAAACTTCATTGTATTCATTCCAAAACTTGATTATATATGGGACTAACACTTTAGAAGACAAACATTTCAGTCAATCATTTTCCCATTGGGTTAAGTTTTGTTAATAGGTTTCTAGTTAAAGCTATAGGAGAAAATACTGTTTTCTAGATCCTTTTAGAAACTCTACTAGTTGTAAATTTGAACATTTTGTTAATTTAAATAATACTACATCTCTGTAGTAAGTTACAATTCAGGATTTGATCCCTTTGATGGACACAACTTAGATAACTCTTTGTGTAATTTTGTTCTCCAACTAAAATGATAATTAAAAAAAACAACTCATAATTCTGCTTATTAAAACATAATTAAAGAAACTGCAGGATGGGTTTTTTAAGTTAAAATGATATGATGGTGGCTGCAGTAAGATGGTAATAGGTGATGATAAAACATTAGTCTGGAAATAAAATATTGGTGTGATATTTGTTGGAGGTAAAACAGTGGTCTGGTGGTGACAATGGTGTGATGGGTATAAAAGTAAAATGGTGATCTGGTAGCTGAAGTTAAAACCGTAGTCTGCTGTTTCATTACTACATCTGGTCTGATGGTTAAAATATAACAATGTTAGACATACAATAACATGGTTTGAACAGATCATTACCTATGAACCCTTTACTTTAAAGTTTTTTTCTCTCCTCTTATTCTAGGCACAGTTTACACCCTTCAAGATTTCGACATAACGCCAAGCAACAATGAAGTTGATCCTGGTTCCACGGCAACTTTAAATTGCAGGGTTAGAAACAGACGAGGAGAGTGTGCATGGTTAAAAGATGGAGAGGTTGTGGGTAGGATAAGCAATAAATTTATCTTTGAAAAAGAACCTTCAGACGGAGATTGCAGCATTCGAATTATAAATGCTAATTTGGAGATGGACGATGGATATTGGCAATGCCAAGTCACCCAAACTTCCTTAGAAGACCCCACATTAAAGTCTGAAAAAGTTAAGCTGACTGTACGAGGTAGGTTGGGTCTTATAGAATTAACTTGTTGCCGTCGAATATATTACTCTTTTTTGGGGGGGGGACAGAATCTTCATAATTTTTCTATAAAGTCTAATATTCTTTTCATTTTATTAATGTAGTGTCATTAATCACATTATTTGATCAGTGGTTGATGATGGTAATAAACACGACATTTTACAAATTAAAAAAAAAATAACTTTAAGGTTTTGTGTTTTGGTTTATGACATTGTCTTCTTTGTCAGTTATTTTATATAAATTTGGCTTCATTCATTTATGAAGTATTTTTATGGTTCGCTTACTTTTGATAAGTTATTAGGAATAATATTTTACAAAATAAAAAGTGGATTCCTCATCATCAAAAATAAAAGAAAATCTTGACATTAAAATCAAATAAAGTTTCATACTGTAATAAGAGATTAGTAAATTTGACAAGAATAAAACTTCTATATATAATCATTTTTCATTCATTGATCTTCGTGTGGATGCTTGGCTTTGAACCGTTCGTATGTAAGGCAATAAGGTACATCTTTATCTTCTGATGGCAGTTTTCAGTACCAGTCTGTTTCTTCAATTTTATCTCCTTTACACTCTCAAAACGTTTTTGAGAAAAAATCTAACAGATTGGGTGAGATTAATTGGTTTAAGAAAAGTAAGATCTATAAAGTATATTGCTAAACATAAAAAGTTGATGCACGAAGCCTCGACATCTTTTGATTTATTCCTCTATTTTTTCAGGTATTTCTGTAATATTAAAACTTGTATACTTGTTCTTTCTAGAAGGGTCAGTCTTTTGTAACATGGGTGATAAACAGAAATTAAAAGTACTTCAGGTACGTTGATCTCTTGCTTTGAGTTTTTATTGGAGCTAACATTTTAAACAAACTTTCCTTTAGCCTGTTGACAATTTCTGAGGAAGATAGAAAATCAGCTACACTAAACACTGGATGAGATATCAATATTTTTATTAGCAGTCCTTGTTATATTTTTTTTTTCCCGTCTGTAGAAACTCCTCGACCACCACAACTAGAAGACAGTACTATTCAGATTCAACCAGGTAGCAATTTCACCACAAAGGTAGGACAGCCTACAAAATTGAATTGTGTGTCCAGAAAGGGAAACCCTCCAGCAGAGTTGAAGTGGTTTCTTGAGGATGAAGAGATAACAGCCATGGCCAATCAGACCAACACAACCGATATTGAAAAGCATAAAACGTGGCAGGCTGTCAGTATCCTGTACTACACATTTCAAAAGATTCATAATGGCAAGCTGTTAAGATGCGTGGCCCTTCACAAAGGTTATGATACCAACTCGCGGGAAACCCATGCTCGTCTGGACTTGCAATGTGAGTGAGAACCTTAGTGTGTGTGTCTTGAGAACTCAATATCTTTATATGTATTAGGAACAATTTATCTGGACCTTCCTTTGAACGTTACTTGTTACATTCTTGACATTAATGTGAAATTACATTAACTTTTTATTACAGTGATCTTCCTGTGTTGGATATTCCATTACATTATCCCAGGCCCAGGCCACTTCTATCTTTTGAGGCCTGTGGCTATAATGAAAAATGATGTCACATGAAAACATAATAAGACAATCGTTAGCCCAAAAGAAAAGTGAAACAAAATTTGAATATATAATTTGCAGCTCCAAGCTAAGAGTCTGTCATAGTTTGGTCTGAATGGGAGACGCATAAAAACAAGTCGCAAATCTTAACAAATGCAAAAAAACAACAAGTGTCTAAATCTGAGGCCTGGGCCCCTCTCTAATTAGCCCGACCTTATCCTAGGCCTGGGCCCCTCTCTAATTAGCCCGACCTTATCCTAGGCCTGGGCCCCTCTCTAATTAGCCCGACCTTATCCTACTTGCTTTTTCATACAGAACTCAGTTCTGTAAAGTCACATGTTTGTAAAATCAAGGTAAATATAATTGTCACAAAAAATATCAGCATATTTTTCACATATAATTACCAGAGAATATAAAGAAGATAGTTGATTATTTATCGTTGTTCACATATATGTTTAAAATCCTAGAAACAGATATGTTTCAGAAATGTATTAGTAATGATTTTCTTACATAGCAAATAGAAGATAGTGAATGAAAACATGGCCACTAAAGTATGCAATATTTGAATATTTAAAAAAATAAAAGAATTTTAATTATAAAGAAGTTTTAGAAATGGATTTTCTTTTTGCACATAATTTAGAGTACAATATGGCCTGGCCACATATCTGAACATAAATGTTTTTACAGACACTTGTAAAGAGATTGTAAGTATATTTTCACGTAGCTCTGTTGCTAACTGGGTTTTATCTAATTCATGAAAAATAACTGTTATGCGTATTACAGAGATATAACCCTTGTTAGTTTAATTGAGATCAACCTTTTTTTTTAGATCCCCCAGAAATCCAATTAGAGGGTAACCCGAAAGAGGAAGTTGAGGAAGGCAAGTCGCTTTCTCTCAGATGTTTAGCAGATGCTAATCCAAAGGCTAGCATTATGTGGAAAATATCTGGTCATGCCAATGTGCACAGCATCAAAGAGGAGCTAACTTTTTCTCCCATTAGAAGAAGTGATTCTGGAGTTTATAGTTGTAGAGCAAAAAATGATGTTGGAGAGAGCAAGGAACTAGAAATTACAGTGGATGTGATATGTAAGTTACAGAGTAATTACTATTGACCTTACAGTGGATGTGATATGTAAGTTACAGAGTAATTACTATTGACCTTACAGTGGATGTGATATGTAAGTTACAGAGTGATTACTATTGACCTTACAGTGGATGTGATGTGTAAGTTACAGATTAATTACTATTGACATTACAGTGGATGTGATATGTAAGTTACACATTAATTACTATTGACCTTACAGTGGATGTGATATTTAAATTACAGATTAATTACTATTGACCTTACAGTGGATGTGATATTTAAATTACAGATTAATTA
>NW_013670454.1:8898-13759 GCF_000517525.1 Limulus polyphemus | reverse complement strand
GATGTGATATGTAAGTTACACATTAATTACTATTGACCTTATAGTGGATGTGATACGTAAGTTACACATTAATTACTATTGACCTTTTCGTGGATGTGATATGTAAGTTACACATTAATTACTATTGACCTTATAGTGGATGTGATATGTAAGTTACAAAGTAATTACTATTGACCTTATAGTGGATGTGATATGTAAGTTACAGATTAATTACTATTGACCTTACAGTGGATGTGATATGTAAGTTACAGGGTAATTACTATTGACCTTACAGTGGATGTGATATGTAAGTTACAGAGTAATTACTGTTGACCTTACAGTGGATGTGATATGTAAATTATAGATTAATTACTATTGACCTTACAGTGGATGTGATTATTTAAATTACAGATTAATTACTATTGACCTTATAGTGGATGTGATATGTAAATTACAGATTAATTACTATTGACCTTACAGTGGATGTGATGTGTAAGTTATAGAGTAATTACTATTGATCTTATAGTGGATGTGATATGTAAGTTACAGAGTAATTACTATTGACCTTACAGTGGATGTGGTATGTAAGTTACAGAGTAATTACTATTGACCTTACAGTGGATGTGATATGTAAGTTACAGATTAATTACTATTGACCTTACAGTGGATGTGATATGTAAGTTACAGATTAATTACTATTGACCTTACAGTGGATGTGATATGTAAGTTACAGAGTAATTACTATTGACCTTACAGTGGATGTGATGTGTAAGTTACACATTAATTACTATTGACCTTATAGTGGATGTGATACGTAAGTTACAGAGTAATTACTATTGACCTTACAGTGGATGTGATATGTAAGTTACACATTAATTACTATTGATCTTTGTAAACGTTGAATAGACAACCCGTCCCTGAAAAATACACGGGAATCACATTGTGTCATACACATTAAGAACCGAAAACATTTCTCTCGGTAGTCTTCCAAACTAACAGACTATCTCCAACCCGAACCAGTAATGATTCCTTCATAATGTTAAAGCTTGATATTTGTAGTAATTTTCAACAATTTAAATAAATTTATCATAAAGAAGTTTCTTAATGGATTTTCACTGACTATAAATATGATTAGTTTTATAAGTAACACTAACCGAAAACAAGATACGTTAATTTTTCTTATCTATCTAGATAAACCAGAAATTAGAAAAATTGAACCTTATCCATACGTGTCCCTTGCACTCTACAGTTCTACACAGCTGATCTGCGAAGCTGCAGCTAATCCAGAGCCACTGTAAGTGTTAATTTAATTATTCCAACCATCTACATTAATTCACGTACTTCTGTAAAACTTAACTTGAGAAATACAAAATATTTTTAATTCTACTGTGTAGTGTTTGGATTAATTCACGTACTTCTGTAAAACTTAACTTGAGAAATACAAAATATTTTTAATTCTACTGTGTAGTGTTTGGATTAATTCACGTACTTCTGTAAAACTTAACTTGAGAAATACAAAATATTTTTAATTCTACTGTGTAGTGTTTGCCGTTGGAGGCTCGTGTATCAGAGCTAAGAGCATGCAGAATCAACTAAGTTATTATGTATGTACAGATAAAATTTCTAGGTTTGTTTTTTAATACTGAAAATTTCCTTACGTCACAAGTGTCAAATATTCCTAAAAGAATTGAAATATTTCAAAAGTTCTAGGAATTAGTTACTAGTATAGAGAATATAAACTTGGACATAGAATGTTTTAATAGTTTCGAAAACTGTTACATACAAAATTATTTGTGGACTTTTATAAATTCTTTAAATATACTTACTTGTTCATGGTAAACTGTGTGTACAAAATGGATTTATTAAACAGTTTTTATGTCCAAGGGCCTTTTGAAAATATAACAACTTGCTGGTGGTTTTTCTGCATGGAAACTGGGGGGATGATAATGTACATTTGTTGTTTGAAAATAAAATAAATTTTTGAGGGTTTTTCTGCATGGAATTATCGATGATAAATGTTCGTTGCTAAAACCTATGCTAGAGAAAACTTGGGGGGCGATCCATGTTCATTATGTAGAAGTTAAATGATATTTCATGTTTCATCATGCTTCAGTAAAGTGTAAGTGAATATTAGGCTTTATCACCTATCAAACAACAAAAACCTTCAGGATGATCCATTCTTGCTCTGAAAGCTTATGGTTTGTGTTGTCATTAATCTTCATCGCAGTCATTGGCATCTTCGAAAGGATCACAATAATCATCTTTTACAATTTAAATGGAAAATATTCATAATTTTTTTCAGATATACCTGGCTTCAGAAACTTCCTGGAGAAATGCAGGCGTGGCAAGAGCGAGGAAACGATGCACGTCTTATTATAACAAACATCACGTATAGCTTTCAAGGTCGATACATCTGTGAAGCAAGGAATTACATCAAGGGAATAGAATATAAAGTTCAGTCTGAAGAGATTAAACTGGATGTCACTGGTGAGTTTTCTATGTTACTAGAACATGAACTTTACTGGGGATATTCGTAATAGGAAATACTTCTGAGGATCAGAATATAATAAAACATTCTACACTTAGTTAAATAACAATATTGCCGAACATGAGAGGATACTTTGGATCTCAAAGCATGAAACTTGGATGTAATGTCATATTTATTAAAAATGTTAACCTGTAAGGAAACTATTTTCACTGTTCATGCTCTTAATTTTGCTTTGAAACAGTCTTTTAAAAAAAAAGTTGATTAATTTCAATTAGTATGTAAGTGTGTTTATTTTATTAGCACATATACTTTTAAACATTTTTACCTTGTTTGAAAACCATAGCAGGTAATGTACTGTGTATAATCTTATCATGAGTTGTTGTTTTAAAGAAAGAAGTTAAAATATAATATTTTACATCACTTTCCTCTGATACAATCTTGTATTTATTATATTTAAACTACTGTGTGTGACATCAGGGCGTCCTCAAGTTATTACCGACATGACCGTAACGAAGGATACTGTGGTTGTAGAGAAGAATGAAGATGCCACCATCAGTGTTGAGTTCTGTTCTGATCCTAAACCCGATCGAGTGTTCTGGGAATGGGGTAGTCTAAAACTGGACACCGGTTCAGAACTGGCCCGATATTCGGCAGAAGAATATATGGAAGTAAGCTTTACATTTTTTTTTTGTTTTCAAGTGGGTGTTTTAAGTAAATGAAGTCTGGAAATAAGACTTTCAAAACATCATCTCTTTAATCCTTGCCTCTTTCACCTTTGTTATAATCTCCATCAAGAGAACACTGCTCAAACCAACTATAAAAGTATGTACCCTTTAAAATTAAGTCATTGTACGTATAGAGTGAAAACATGTATAATGTTAGACGGGCGGTTAAATCGGACAAAGACGTACGTTTATATAAAATTAAGTCGTATGTATAGAGTGAAAACATGTATAATGTTAGACGGGCGGTTAAATCAGACAAAGATGTACGTTGATTTAAAATTAAGTCAACATACGTATAGAGTGAAAACATGTATAATGTTAGACGGGCGGTTAAATCGGACAAAGACGTACGTTACATCATTTCCTTACAAGATTTAATTCCTCACTACAGATCAGAGACCGAGATGACTGTTATGAAGCGAGACTGATTATAAGAAACGTTGAAGGCAGTGATTCGAGGAAATACACAATTCACATAGTGAACTTCAAAGGTGAAGAAGACTACGGTGTAACACTCAAAGTGAGAGGTATTATACGCCTTGAAATAAAAATATCATTAAGTACAGTTTTATGATGATGAAATGTGGTTAAATTCAAAGAAAAATGTTCAGTAAATAAATAAGTAATTCATGAAAATAAAACATAATAAATCCAAGTACTTGTATCATCCCAAAGAATACTCAATGCAATGAAATAGTTTGCTTCGGTTGCATAACTACAATACCCCCCCCCCCCCCAACCGAGAAGAAATCTCGAAATCAAGAACTACAGGCCTTCTCTGACTGACCTCCTCCATGGTTATCCACTCACCAACTAAAACACTCCCACTGAATTCAAAATAAAATTACATATTTGTCCAAAATTAAACATCTGGGGGGTATGGTTGTTCCCACAATTCTCCTTATTACTCCCTTCCTACAAACTAAATTCCTATCAGGTTTAAATAAAAGGGTATTAGTACAAACTGTTTTCTTGGAAGTTTTATATGGCTAGTTTAAGTACTGAAATGTTTTCATTTATACAACTTATACTAGTTTACAATTTTTGTTTGTTGTATCTTTTAATAGATCTCATTAGTCCATTTGAAAAAAAAAAGTTATTTTGAGACATTGGTATTTGAAAGTGTCTTTTTTTTTACTACAAGTGATCTGCAGTATTCAGAATAATGTTTGAGATAGATGTATAGTAGAGGTATTATGTTTGACAACTGAATGGCTGTTAAACAGCTTTTATTTAAAGAGGTAATGTTTGAGATAGATGTATAGTAGAGGTATTATGTTTGACAACTGAATAGCTGTTAAACAGCTTTTATTTAAAGAGGTAATGTTTGACAACTGAATGGCTGTTAAACAGCTTTTATTTAGAGGTAATGTTTGACAACTGAATGGCTGTTAAACAGCTTTTATTTAGAGGTAATGTTTGAGATAGATGTATAGTAGAGGTAATGTTTGACAACTGAATGGCTGTTAAACAACTTTTATTTAAAGAGGTAATGTTTGAGATAGATGTATAGTAGAGGTAATGTTTGACAACTGAATGGCTGTTAAACAGCTTTTATTTAAAGAGGTAATGTTTGAGATAGATGTATAGTAGAGGTATTATGTTTGACAACTGAATGGCTGGTGAACAGCTTTTATTTAAAGAGGTAATGTTTGAGATAGATGTATAG